>NC_056748.1:807763094-807928094 GCF_019279795.1 Protopterus annectens | reverse complement strand
GGATGAAATCCTAGATATGTTCCAAATCAAGGAAGAGAGAGACAGTGAAAGTGCCATTAGTCAACAGTGACAATGTGGCTACGTGGTTTAGAGTGGGAACGAGTTTTTTTTTGCAGAGTGAACTGGATTAAACTGGAGATGATGAATATGAGTTAAATCACTGGGAGCAAATTAAGTACGTATGCAAGTAATGATAATGAATCAGGAACGGAGTACTAAGGCAATGGACTTAGGCTTCAGAAGAGGCAAACAGAGAAGACAGTGTGGCTAGAAAATAATACACCTAGGTGTTACAGCAAAACATGGGTCATGTAAGAGGAAGAAAGGAGAGGCTAGGATGGTGGCGGAACCACAGTGGAGGGAAGAAAGAAAGAACAGCAACAAAGGTGGTGAAGGCATCAAAAGCTTAAGTTAAATGGGAGTTGCAGAAAGGGAGTAGGAAGGGGAATGAGGGAATTTTAGGTAAACAGATGAAAGCAGAAAGGGACAGAGATATCTGCTAATTCAGAACATCATGTGAGGGAGATGTGAAGAGCTCATCTTGAACAAGGCAGTACCCATGGAAGGGACTACTACATTGGGTGGTGGAAAAGGAAACTACAGAGGCATTCAAGAGTACATGTGCCTGTTAGAGAAAGGGAAAAAGAGGAACGTAGGCTGGAAAAAAGATTAAATTAATTCAAAAGGCATCAAATTGATCTAGTGTCTCCTTCTGCCTTTAAACAAATGTAATTACATGTATGTTACTTTTGAGGAACTACACACAGCTGGGATAGGAGGAACAGCATTCCACTCAGAAATGTCTTTCAATATGATTCATACAATTAAGGTTTTCAAAGACCTTTTCCTTTGATGTACTCTGTTTTGATGTATTGATGTTAAAGATGATGGACAAGCAATAGTATAAATCAAAGGACATATAACTGGTGATACGTCACTATGATGATGGTGATGGGAATGCAATTTCTCCATGATACATCTAGGTGAGAGCAAAAAGAGCCGGCATAAAGTACAGTTGTGTACACTTACCATAAATGTAGATGTTCGAGTGTATTCACTGTTGCAGTCATCACATTTGGGTTATCCCTGCCAGGGTAGCCCTCATCCTGCCCGAATACCAGAGGCCTAGTATTTCTGTGTCGGTTGCTGTTGCTTCACTACTGATGCCAGTTCGTCAATAGTATAAAGTAAGGCAGCAGACGCCATTACATCAGTTTTTCTTGCCCTAACCTGTCAGGAGCCCCCAAGTTGGAGGCAGGTTCTGGTGGAAGAACCCCACCAGCAGAAAGTAAATACCAGTAAGTCCCTTGTAAGAAGAAGAAGAGAAAAGAGGGGGATGGAGGGAGGGAAACAAGGACTGCAACAGTGAATACACTTGAACATCTACATTTATGGTAAGTGTACACAACTGTACTATGTTCTTCGTCTTTCACTGTTGCAGTCAACACAATTGGGTTGATTCCCAAAGCTGAGGAAAAGGGTGGAGACAGTGAAGGAAACTAGAGGCTGGCTAGAATGCCCTGCAAGACTGCAGAGGTAAACCCTGCCCTGGATTTGGAGAAGACAGGCAGATGGTAGTGTTTGAACAGATGTCCAGGTGGCAGCCTACATGATGTCCCTGGTGGGGACTCCTCTGAGGAAAGCTGCAGAGGTGGAGGCTGCTCTGGTGGAGTGAGTCCTTACCCCCTTGGGGGGAGACTTCCTATGTTGTTTGTAACAGAAATGGATGCAGTGTGCTATCCATTTGGAAATGGTTTGTTTGGAGATGGCTTTGCCTTCTGCCCCAGTAGGAAAGCTAACCAGCATTTGTTCACACTTTCTGAAGGATTTAGTCCTGTCTAGATACAATCTGAGTTGTCTGTGCACATCTAGAGAGTGCAGGATCCTTTCCCCCTTGTTCTGGGGATGAAGAAAAAAGGTGGGCAAGTGAATGGATTGGTTGAGAGCCACAATGGACACCACCTTGGGCATGAAGAATGGGTTAGTCCTGAGGGATAACCATTCAGCATGGAAGATGATGAAGGCTTCCATAGCCATGAGTGCTTGCAGCTCGGAGACTCTTCTGGCTGAAGTGATGGCCAAAAAGAAAGCTGTCTTCCAGGAGAAGAAATTTAGCTCTGCAGAGGAGGCTGGTTCAAAGGGGGCAGGCAGGGTGAGCTTTTCCAACACAAAGTTAAGGTCCCAAGCTGGGGTTGGTGGTCTTCTGGATGGCCTCAAGTTGCTAACCCCTCTTAGGAACTGTTTGATTAGAGGGTGTGAGAAAAGGGGCTGTTCTGTGGGAAAATGAGCAGAGATAGCAAAGGCATGAATTTTAATAGCGGAAAAAAAGAGGCCAGTGTGCAGCAGGTCAGCTAAGTAATCCAAGATAAGAGGGAAGGAGTGCTGTGTTGTATTGGCTCCCTTAGCCTGAATCCAGAACCTTTTCCATTTGTCTGCGTAAGACTTTCTAGTGCTAGGGCGTTTGGCCTCACGTATAACATCTAGAACCTCTTTACTGAGATTGGCAGATTTATCAGGGTTCAGGGAATAAGCTAAGCTGCCAAATTGAGGGTCTGAAATTGGGGATGTATGAATTCCCCTTCCCTCTGGGTTAGGAGGTTTGGAATTTGAGGAAGATGCCAAGGTAGCAGTGGGGACAGGCTGCAGAGCAAGGGGTACCAATGCTGGTGAGGCCAGTCTGGAACTATAAGAATTGTCCTTGGTTTTTCCTTACTTATTTTGAGCAGCACCCTGGGGATGAGAAGTGGAGGAAAGGCGTAGACCAATAGATTGACCCACGGGAAGGACAAGGCATCCACTTTCCAAGCCATGCGGTGATGCTCCCTGGTGCAGAATTTGCTGAGCTGATGGTTGGTGTGGGAGACAAAGAAGTCGACCCTTGGGGTGCCCCATTTCTGAGTTATTAGGGTGAAGGTTCTTTTGTTGAGCTGCCACTCGTGGAGGTCCAGAAGATTTCTGCTTAATTGGTCTGCCAGAGAGTTGAGAGAACTTGGTATGAATTGTTCTAACAGGTGGAGTTGCATGGCAGAGGCTGTGTGCCAAAGGGTCATGGCCAGCCTGCATAAGGGGTAGGAGCGAGTTCCTCCCTGCTTGTTGATATACCACATCACAGTAGTGTTTGTCTGTTTTGATGAGGAGAGCCCCTGGGGAGAGAAGGGGGTTGAAAGCTATCAAGGCATACTGTACAGTAATCAACTCTTTTAGGGTGATGTGCAGAGGGATATGCTGTGGGCTCCAGTGGCCCTGTATGCACCTGCCATCCAGGTGTGCACCCCAGGCATAGTCTGATGCGTCTGTGGTGATGGTCTGGGTGGCGTGGGGTGGTGAGAAAGGTAGTCCCCTGTTGTGGTGGCGTGCTGTTCCCCACCAAAGAAAATCTTTTCTGAGGCAAGGAATTATAGGTATAGGAGTCTCCAGGTCTTGAGAGTGTTGACACCAAAGGCTTTTTAGGAACCATTGAAGTTTTCTCATATGCAGTCTGGCATATGGAACAAGTAGTATGCAAGATGCCATGAACCCCAGAGCTTGGAGGATTTTCCTTGTAGATAGCTGGGGTCTGGCGGCTGTTTGAAAGAAGTAGGCTGTCAGGAAAATTTGCTTTTCTGGTGTAAGGAATGCCATCTGGGATGCTGTGTCCAGGCTTGCTCCCAGGAATATAATCCTTTGGGTGGGCACCAGTTTGGATTTCTTTTCGTTGACAGTATTCCCTAGGGAGGTTAGAAGGGACTTTACAAAGGCCAGATGCTTAGCAGCTTTTCCTGGCTGTCCGACCAAATTAGGCAGCCATCTAAGTATGGGTAAATCTGGATATTCCTTTGTCTGTAAAAGGCAATGGCCGGAGCCACACATTTTGTGAAAACTCTGGGAGCAGTGTATAAGCCAAAGGGAAGCACAGAGAACTGAAAGTGCTGAGATCCTGCCCTGAAACGGAGATATTTTCTGCATGTTTCCCTGATAGGAATGTGGAGGTAGGCCTCCTTTAGATCGAGGGTGGCTAGCCGAGCATCCTTGGGTAGCATGGGTAGGAGCTACTGGAGGGTGAGCATTTTGAATTCTGGGATCACCAGGAAGGCATTCAGAATTGATAAATCAAGGATGGGCACCAGGTGCCCTCTTTTCTGGGTACCAGAAAAAGTCTGGAGTAGAAACCTTGGCCTTTCTGTTCTGCAGGAACGAGCTCGACTGCCCTCATAGAGAGCAGGGAAAGGACTTCATTTTGCACCTCTGTCCATTGGTTTGTTGGAAGATCTGGGAACCCTTTTGGGGTTGAAAGGGTGTGGAAAGAAAATTTGTATCCCTGGGACACTATGCTGAGAACCCATCAGTCGTTGGTAATGGTGGCCCAGGTGCTTGCATCAAAGGAAAGGTTTTCTCCTAGGGGTAAGTGAAGGTGGGCAGAGGGATGGATTGGGGTACGTGAGTCATTGTGAGTTCTTACCATAAGGGAGTGGCTAAGAACTCCCTGGTTTTGAAGTGGAGGTAGGCCACTGCTTAGATCTCTGTATTCCCTGTGGCTGTTGTCGGTGGGGTCTGGTTCCCCGAGGTCTGGCCTGAACTGGCTTAGTGGGAGCAGGAAAGGACCAGTGCTTGGTGGGAGAATGCCTGCTGAACCTGGGTGGCTGGACCTGTAAGAAATCTTTAACTGTCTGCATAGATTTTGCTTTTTCTTCCATCTTTTTTAAGGCCTCTTCTGCCTTAGTGCCAAATAAGTTGTCTTTGTGCAAGGGGGCATCCAACAATTTAGATTTGACATGGTCTGGCAAGGGCTGTTCCTTAAGCCATGCATGCCTTCTAATGACAGATCCGGTGACTGGTGCTCTGCAAGAAGCTTCTAGGATGTCAAAACCGCAGTGCAAGGTGTGTTTAGTTACTTGACTTGCAGAATGCATTAACTCTTGTAACTCTTTAGACTCTGCACAAGCAGGAAAGGAAGAATTTGTTTTTGTTTGAGGAGTTCCAGGGTATGCTGCTGAAATTTTAGCATATGGAATTGACAATTTAGTGCATGGATAGCAAGGGTAGCTGAGGTGTATACTTTTTTATCCCATCTGTCTAGTGTTAGGGAATCCCTGTCTGAGAGGGTGGGATTCTTAGCAGAGGTTGCTTTAATCCCTTTAGGCCCTTGAGAAATTACCTCAGGGTCAGCAGTAGGATTTTTAAAAAGAAATTTGTGGGAGTCAGGGATTCTGTAGTACCTATCTGGTTTTCTGGGTGCAGGAGGGAGAGTGTCAGGAGTCAAGCTGGATTCCAGGAAAACATCTTCCACAACATCCAGGACTGGGGGGATGGCCAAGGGTCTGTGCTGTGTAAGATCTAAGAATTCCCAGGGTCTCTTTTTAGACTGAGGGTAGTCCTGTCTCTCCCATTGGAAATGCTTCCTAAAGGTGTGAGGGGTTTCCCCAAAGGAAAAAATCTTCTGGGGGGAGAGGATTAAGGAATGGAATCCTCTGCATCAGAATCCTCATAATAAGTAGAGACAGGTTGCAAGTCGTCATATTCAGATGCAAAAAAATGAAAACAGACGGTCTCAGCCAAGGCACGGACTGTTTATTAATGTAAGCGATTTTGGCCGAGAAATTACCCAGCCTTCTTCAGACAAATACTACACAACAGCCTATTTATATAGGCTTCAACACAAGGCAATTATAATGCAATTAATTACAAGTTTAAAGGAAAAGTGAAATAGTATAAAATGCATTTTAAAAATAAAAATGAAAATATAATGCAAATTAAAAACAAAACCTACCCAATGAACTCCCAAGTTCTCATAGAAATACTAATATTTTTAAGAAATTTACAAGTCTAAACCTTATGAATTTTAAATATTCACAAATAAATAAATAGCAAGTTACTAAATATATAAATCATGTAAAACTTGTTGAAAAAGCATACATATAACTGCCATTATATTTTGCATTAATAAAATAAGTTTTCCTATTAATAGGAAAACTTATTTTATTAATGGGAAATATAATTGTGAAACCAGGGGGGGGTGTATATATTGCTTTGTGTGAGAAATGTCCTTCCTTCTATATAGGTAAAACTGAGATGAAATTAAGGAAAAGAATTTATGAACATTTGTATGCCATAAGTAGGAAGGACTTAACTAATGCACTTGCTAGGCATATTGTAGAATATCCAGAACACTCTTTTTTATTCATGGTTGTCCACCAGGTCAAAAATGATATTAGGGGTGGCCCATGCCAGTTATATCTGGAAGAACAAGAGGTGTTTTGGCAAATTAGACCATCTGCACATTTGCCCCCAGGTTTGAATGATTATGCCTCTATTAAATGCATTCTTAAGTTAAAAGCACTGCTTAGATAAAAATGATAAATTGTATTTTATTTGGATATTGTTGCTATATCACCAAAGCCACTGATAGTTGAAAGATGAAGGTATTATGAATGTTTTATACAGCAATAGCTTTTAGGATGTTATATGTATGCTTTTTCAACAAGTTTTACATGATTTATATATTTGGTAACGTGCTATTTATTTATTTGTGAATATTTAAAATTCATAAGGTTTAGACTTGTTGAAAATTTCTTAAAAATATTAGTATTTCTATGAGAACATGGGAGTTCATTGGGTAGGTTTTGTTTTTAATTTGCATTATATTTTCATTTTTATTTTTAAAATGCATTTTTATACTATTTCACTTTTTCTTTAAACTTGTAATTAATTAATTGCATTATAATTGCCTTGTGTTGAAGCCTATATAAATAGGCTGTTGTGTGTTGTGTAGTATTTGTCTGAAGAAGGCTGGGTAATTTCTCGGCTGAAAGCGCTTACATTAATAAACAGTCCGTGCCTTGGCTGAGACAGTCCATTTTCATTTTTTCGTTTGAGAGACAGTTTTTATTTGGTTTCGTGTTTATTTCATATTCAGATGCATCAGAGTCATCTGAATCTTCTTCAGACAAAACTACAGGTGATAAATCTCTTTTCCTTTTGGAGGGGGTAGGCTGGTTTCCCCTGATCAGCATGATAAGGTCTTCCACCATTTTAAGCATTTGAGTCTGAGGCAAGGAAGCAGGTGCCTGAGATTGGGTCGTCGGTTTCTTGGGTGTGGTTCGTAACCTGGGCCTAAGAAACTCGGTCGTTTTCAAATGTAAGGTAGATGTGAAAGCAGTCAGTTTGTGTCTGGAATTGGTAGTGTGAAGGACTTCCTTGGAAGCCGATGCCTGCTCAGCGGCTCCAGACCCATCCAAGGTAGAGACAACCTCAGGATCCTTAGTTGAAGAAGAGTCATGCGGGTATACTGGACTCTGAAAGGGTCTTGGTAGCGGCCTGTGATTCCACAGAAGCGGGCATCAGGGGCTGCGAAAGTGCTTCACTGAGAACTGGAGAACTGACAACTAGCTTAATGGGGGCATCATCGGTAGGTTTGGACCTGAGCAGTCTGTCTCTGTCTTTATCTTTACACTTTTTTGTAAGATCTGCTGTCGGATGGTTTACCGAAGTCATATCGGAGTTCGAGGACTGTAAGCAAAAACATCTAGCTACAGTAAGGGCCAGACGATGGATAGTTTTGGTGTTGAACAAAGAACAGAAGTGGGACGTCATGGTCTGGGCCTAAACAAGTGACGCAGTAAGAATGAAAATCTCAGTGTGATATGATATTTGCTTTCCACAGGCGAGACAATTAACGTTTTCTGACATCGGTTAGTGCAAGAAAAAAGGAGCCCCAACGGGGTAATTAGCTTTAGAAGACTTCAGCTTGAATTCGGTAGACGAAACTCAGGTAGTGGCCGACCAGCACTCATGTGAACTGCTTCTGCTATGGGCTGCAAGGCAAGAAAGACTGACGTAATGGCATCGGCTGCCTTAATTTATACTACTGATGACCGGACCTCAGTACTGAAGCGACAGCAACTGATGCAGAAATACTAAGCCTCTGTTACTCGGACTGGCCGAGGGCTACCCTGGCAGGGATTGATGACTGCAACAGTGAAACATGAAGAACATCTGCACCCCGCACTGAATGCACTGTCTTAAGGTGGCAGCAGCTTGTAAACTACTTTGTACTAACGAGATAATTACATTCTGATGGCAGTGCTCTGTTCAGCTTACAGCCCAGTGGGCATAAATCTGAGTGGTGTTAAGTGACCTAAATGATGACCTGGAAAGACAAGAGGTGAGGTAATCCATGGTAATAATTTCGTAATACCCATCCATCTGGAGAGAGAGTGCTGTTAAGAAGTATTAGCCATGAACATCACTTAATGATCAGCTGCATACATTATAGGTCTTTGATGAATATATCAGCTGCAAAGGAAAGGGTAGGTAAGGAACACAACATACATGCCATCCTTCTTGGATTCTTTTGCGAGGAGGACTCTGATTCCAGCTGTGAGTCTTGGGAGGAAAAGGAAGCTTGTCTGTTTCCGTTCATATGAAAACCTTTGCTTAGCCTTCATTAGTGTCTAGGATAGACCAGTAAGACACAGCCTAGTCAATATCAGTACTGACGCTGAAGCAGGCATGAAAGTCAAAGTTAAGTGAAGGACTATGACATGTTGACTGCAGAATGTTTGTCGAATACTTCTACTCTTTTCTGGAATGCTCAGATTTACTTTATCAAGTAATCATGCAATAAGCAATTCATGTTGATGCTATCAATGGTCAAACAGGATTGGTCAATGAAAAATAATCTAGGAGGCCCAAAGACATCTGCACTATGCCACTGGAGAGAAGGACAACAGCAGGGGGAACATGAACCACTGATTCCACAAATAACAGTTCTAGTAACTGGAATCTTGACATGAATAACAAGGAAGGACCACAGCAGGGGGAACCTTAACAACGGATTCCATGAATAACCATTCCGGTAACTGAAATGCTGACATGAAGAACAATGGGCTTAAGTGAGGTCTTTGTCTTACATGCTGACACAAGCAAAAGAAGATCAGGTAATGCACAGAAGGAAAGTGACAGGGGTGGTGCAAAAAGTCCCCAAAAATGAACAGCTTCTTATCCAAGCCTCTTACAAGGACACTGTTACAATGACTAGTAAAGAAAAACAATGAAGAACCATGATGTTGAGGAACTTCTAACAGAGGTATTTACATTTTGCAAATGTGTTTATCCAGTTTTTTAAATAAACTATACAATACAGAAAGATGTAAATTTGATACTATAATCTCTGTTTTATTGAGTTTTCTTGGTGAAGATACATGTGGTTCAAGATCCTTCAGGTGACTGTCTTGTGACAGTAGTACCAAACAGCTAAACTATTAGGAGACTGCACAAAGGCAACAAGGGTATGTGCCCTTTCAACCTGTCCCCTAATAGCATTGTGTCTTCATACAGGAACCTGCAGGGATGAAGCTAATAAAAGTTATGCAACAATGAAGACCATATTCATTTGTTATTTTCTAATACCTGCTTTAAACCATTACATTATTTCGTAAGAAAATGTAAACAGTAAGAGCATAAATAAAAACAAACAAGTGGGGAGGGATGTTTTATTTTACAGCATAGTGTGTGGGTTTTGACACTGGCTGGAACAGTTCCTTAAGACTGCTGTAACCAAAGTTGCAATGTTGTCTCTCGCTGATGTGCATTAGTCTTGTATCTGTTTCAACAGCCTCCCAAGGAATAGTTTTTAGGCTTATGTGCATTTCTGTCACCTTCCTTCCCTCAAATAACATTTTAAAAGTCAATCATGCCAGTTCTTTAATTTCTTAAAAATTCTGTACACATTCTTAAATATAAAATTCTCTTGAAAAGTATACCTGGAAAGCACAATGTTCTTCTACTGAGACTAAAGAAGTGCCAGCTTGACAATGCATTTTCTACTGGTCCAACACCTGATATCCTATGTGATTCACTGAATTAGCCTTAAAAATGAGATTACCTCTGGTGATTCCAGAGAAAACACCGCAAACACTGTGTATTTTTCATTATAGTTAATGATTTTTCCCAGTTGGTAAACACTGTGTAGAAATTGAGAACCAGTTAGTAAAACTGAGTTTTGTACAAAAGGCACTTTTTACCACAAACTACGAGTTCTGAGCAAAAAAAACCCTAAGCCTGTAGCCAGCATACAGTCAGAGACTCATCAAGAGGTCCTTCTAAAGTTCCAAAAGTACATTCTTGAGCTCTTCTAGTTGAAACTGGTCAAAGTAATCAGAACTGTATCTTTTTTGTATTATTTATTTGCAGTGTCCTTGAAAATGGAGCATTATGATCCTTTAAAATGGCATGGCCATACTCAACCAAATGCCACTAGGGAATGTGACAAAGGGGACATAAGAATAAAGATGCCCACACAGCTTAAAAAGGTTAACCACAGCCTTCAGCAACTAACCCCTCCAAAATCACTGTAGGCAGAGGCTCACAGTCCCTTGTTAAAGTAGACATACTGAACGTTGTCCCCATATCTGGCCAGAATTCTGTCTCTTAGTTCAGGCTCCAGTTTTGAAACTTCCAGTGAACTGTTAAAGAAGAAAACATAAAATAAAATTGTATTGTATGCATTATTACCAGCTAACATTGTGTCAAAACATGCTTTCCACTAAAAGATCACCAACATTTTAAACTGAAAGACTCAATACTTAATTTGTATTATTCTGAATAAGAAGTTGCTATAGCCTGCAGAATATAACAACCTGAATTTAAAATGTATGTTTACACGTCGGTTGAATTTGCACATGCATTACTCCATTCATCATGAAAGTTCAACGCAAAAGAACCCAGTTTAAACCACATACAGTTCATTGTTGTGCCTGCCTAAATTAACTCAGGCTAATACTCAGTCTTGATGACCAACTAAAATAGATTATGGTAAAAAGTAAAAGAATAACGTGATGTCTTAGCTGATGCAATGATTTTATACATAAGTAGCTAGAGGCACATGTACTTTTTTTGTACCTCTAACCAGCAAACATGGAAGATTATTCAAATCGTAAAACCCTTAACTTAAACAGATGAAACAACACCAAAAAGAACAAACATTCAGGGTGGAGTAACATGCATACATAAACAAGAAATATAATAACATACTTTAAAAAACAGCTAGAATTCTATAATAAAACAAGCAAATATAAATAGAAGAAGTGGGACTGTGCACATGTTGAAAAATGAATTCTACACTTATTAAAACTATAAAATTCATATTACACTTTTCTGAAAGGAAGCTACAATGTGTTGGCCAAACAGCATAGGGGCAGAGTATCTCCTTGCACCAATGATTTGTGATCAATTAACCACTTGGAAAGACAGAGGTCCAGCGGAAGATGGGGAGGTTTGAGCGCCCAAAGAGACTGACTACTTTGGTGACACAGGATATGGAATCACTCCTGGCTATATTACTCTCTGGTGGAGGTCAAAAAGTGGTGTGGTAAAGGCAAGACATGTAATGGAAAGGATGAACCCTGTTGTCAAGACATCTCAATCGTTTCTCCACAACCAGCTTGGAATAGATACTACACCTACCACCTAATCCTCAAGATGATGACTCCAGGCTGGGAGTAGAGAGGTGGCCAGATGGTCTGGCATAAAAGGAATTTAGATACTGAGAAGCACCTGCAAGTAGCTGATGACCAAAGCTCAAATGCTTCAAATACAAACACAGGTGAAGACCAAATCAAGAAAGTCTAAACTTGCACTGTATGGTTTGAGTTCTTTCACAACAGAACAAAGAAATCATGGAACTAATATTATGGTTTAGCATAAGTAAATAACCAAATGGAAAAGAAAACAAGCATTTGCTCATGTCACATGTTCATCTTATACAAAAGGAAACTTTTTCTTCAGTATTAAACAATATATATAAAAAAAAAATTTTGAACGTGCCCTGCAAGGCAAACTTCACAGCTAAAGTAAAATACTTTAATTCAGAAAAAAATAATCTGGCAGCAGATAAGGACAACTGTCATCTTGTGTGCCAAGTTTCTAACTTGCTGAATAAGCTACAAGTCCTACTTAACCAACAGCTTATCTCTTTTTCCCACTCTTCCTAAGAAATGCATTATGACTGTTCCAACTACTCCTGAATTCTGCTACTGTTTTTAGCACTAATATATTTCAAGGGCAGCAGTGTAAACCTTCCACAACAATGTAAAATACTATTTCCTGTGCTTCTATTAGATGACCACCTCACACTTCCAAAATTGTTTCTACTTTTTCTGAGTCATTGCTGTTTTGAAAGATGGTGTCCCCTATAGCACTTAAAATGTTTATGTCAAGTCTAACCCCCAACATATAGTCAATGGGCCAGATTCAATAAAGCCTACACCAAGTGTAAACTGAGTGTGCACAATATGTATTCAAGAACATTCTTATCACATTCTTGTGCTTTTTAGTTACTCAGAAAAATTATACTAAGTGTACATATAGTCTACACTTTGTGGTAACCTTTATAAATCCCTGTCAATATTTAAAGCAGCAAGAATATCAGTAGGAGAACTAAAATTAAAAGGAAGGTGCGAGTTATGTCTGTGTTGTCTGTTCACTCAGAATGGTGTACACATTGTAGGCTTTACTGAATCTGATGCAATATTTCTAAAACCAAACATATTAAAGTTTTCTATTCTCTCTCTCTCTCTTCATGAGTATTCTGGTGTAGATCATGCACCATGTGTGCTAACTTCCATAAAACTGCCTCTGTCCTATCTGTATACTTAACATGATACGATCTCCAGAACTGCATAAGTACTACAGATGGCGTTCTTAGAAAGATATAAATGTTATTTTTCTTCAGATGATGACTCTTCCTTTACATCCTAGTAGTCCACCATCCTTCCTTCCTGCTGTGACATTGTCTTTTTTAGCTTAATATGCTTTGTACTCCTCAGCAGTCTTGCACTGTCACACTCCAAGTCCACCTCATGGTCCTGGTAATGGCTACTCAGTGATATGTTCATGATCATGTCAATGCCTCCCTGGCCATCTCACAAGCCTGGTCACAAGTAATCAGTGCAATCCTGTTGATCCCATCAATGGTTCTTCAGTGCACCTATCCTTTTACACGCTGGGTCCACCTCACAATCCTAGTCACAACTGATCAGTGCTACCCTCCTGATTCCATCAATGCTTCTTCAGAAGACCCAACATGTTACACGTAGGGCCCATCTCACGAGCCTGGTTACAAATGATCAGTGCTCCTGATCCCAGTAATGCCTCCTTGATGAATTCTCTATACAATACTCACATTGGATGCTACCCTGATCAATGTACCTCCAGGGGCGGGACTTTCTTCAGCAAAATATGGCCTTATCAGCTTACCACAAGTCTCTCATAATCTGCTGTCACTATGGTTTCCCCTCCAACTATCCACTCTTCCTAGGTTCATAAGAGGTTACTAGGTTAACAGCCCTACAGCCCTTGCAAGCCTAGCCATATTTATCCTGAGTTGCCCCATATGTCAGTGGTTAGGTGAGTGACGTTCACAGACATAAGGGTTTACAGTAGTTAACAATGACTTCCCTCTGTCCCGGAGAGACATGGGCGCCACCCCAGGAGTGACTTCACAGTCACCCATCCATTGATCTAGGTTGCTTCTGAAGCGGGTTAGGGAGGTTCTCTGTTTCACATGAACTGAAAGCTTGTTCCAGGAAGTGGCAGTCTCTGGGAGATGCATCTATCTCTCCAGCATGACCTGTTCATGTCAGAGGCTAGGTTAAGATCCCTGAAGTAAATGACCCTCCTGCAGTTTGATTTACAAATGTATAGCATTTCCATCAGGACCGGGTCAGTGACTGCCTTGTAAGCAAGGCACAGGTCACCCCTTAGCAAAGTGTAGGAGACAGAATACAGTGATAGGGCTTTCAGTCTTATTGCATACAACTTTGTTTTGTGGACCCTGTAACTTCTTGGTGTGAAACCTCTGTGGTCTCTTCAACTGTTGCAGTTGTCTAGTGAGGTATATGCAAAAGGTAGCATTGCACTCAATTATTGTTCTGATAAGAGCCAAGTATAATGGAATTACAACATCCTTAGATCTTGATGCGATGCCTTTACTTACAAGATGTGCCATACAGAAGGATTTCCTTATTACTGTGGATATGCAGTGGTCAGAGTTCAGATTGCTATCAACCTGAGTATCCAGATCACGTACCACTTGGTCTAAACTCAGTGGGGGTGCTATCTGTCTATAATATAATTAGCAGGGATATCAGCTTTCCCAAAGGGAACAAAAATGCATTTTTTTATATTTAGCTTTAATCTGCGGCTTTGGCACCAATCATTTGTCTGTATCAACCCTGTCTACAATATATTAACATCACTGGTGGATTCAATGATTGCCCCAATTTGCAATCGTCAGCGAACTTGGATCAGCCACAGGCTGTCCAGGTTTGGCTGGACTTCTGAGAAATAAATTCCAAACAGTAAGGGGCCCAGCACAGAACCCAGTGATATGCCACTGGTGACTGCTCTTTTGCTAGAGGTGAAGTCACCCACTTTGACAGCATGAGTCCTGTCTTTGAGCCAGCTGTCTATTCATCTGGAAATGTTGGGGTTAATTCAGAATTGGGAGAGTTTCACCTGAGTGGGGATTAAGTCAAATGCCTTGGCTTGGTCAAGATAGGTGGTATGCATGGTCTTTCCCTCATCCAGGGCCTTGGTGACTTTCTTGAAGAAGTCAACCATGTTTAACAGGCAAGCCCTACCTTTAACAAATCTGAACTGGATTGGGTCCAGAGTTTGGAGATTACCTATATCCTTGTTAATAAGGTCCATAATGATTCTTTCCATGGCCTTACAGATGAGGCTAGTCAATATTATGGGCCTATAATTCCCAGGGTTGGTTGATGGTCCTCCTTTGTGCAGAGGGGATTACCGTTGCTGTCTTCTATTCTGCCAGAACACAGCACGTTCTCAGGCTGTGGTTAAACAGGGATGCAAGTGGGTCTGCTAGGTCATGTTTTAAGTTGTTTAAAGGGCAACCTGGGATGTTGTCTGGTCCCACTGATGGCATGTTTTTGGCCTTGGAGAATAGTGAGATGACCTGCTCTCGAGATAACGGACTGAGGAATGGTGGCAGGTACTTTGGGGATGACTGGAGAAGACAGTGGGGTGAAGTTTTCTTCAGAGCTGTCAGGTAGCAGGTTGGCTATTACCTCCGGTTGAGTATGGGTGGTGCCATCCACAACCAGTTCAGTGCATCGCTGGGTATTCCCTTTTTGATTTCGGACGTAATTAAAGAATGCCTTGCGATTATCCTTAGCTAAGGAGGCTATTTTTGCTTTGTAATTAGCTTTGGAGGACTTGACAAGATATCTAATTTGTTTGCTTAAGCTAGAGAGGGATTTCTTCCTCTACTGAGCCAGTTCTCTCTTGTTCTTGAACATTAGTATCTTTCTCTTGTTGTATAGCCTGTTTATACTAGGGAACCAACAGGGTGGCTTGCTTTTTCGGCAAGGCTTGTTTTTAATCCGGTCAGGTACAGACGATTCTATACATCTGCTTAAGTGGTTGAACAGGGCATTGGTGTACACTTCTGCATAGGAGTCCATGTTATCTGCATTCGAGAGAGCTTTGAAACTTGTTATACCATCACTTAGTAAGAGATAATTTGTCTTAGAAAAATTATTAAGCATTTTTGAGCTTGATTCGGTCTGGTCTTTTAATTACATTGAAATCAAAATACAGCAAGTGGTAGATAGTAAAACTAGTAATCAAAACAGCCACCACAGTCACCGAACACAAATAAATCCAGGTCCAGGAGGAAAACTAAACCAGTTTAATATTTCGCATACACAGAAATCACAGTAACGCAATCAACTTCACGTTTTCGTCTTCAACTTTATCAGCTATAACAACCGTCATAAAACACATCCATTTTATGCTTCCCCACACAAACACAAATTCAAAAGCACCAATCAGATTCCACCTGCCTTAATTGTTTCTTAAAGAAACTTTTGTTTAAATACACAACACATAAAAAAGCAGTAAACAAATAACATAGACAGTGGATTAAATATAAAAATCCATAAAAGGCTGTACAGTCTTTTGATTTTGTTAAAAAAAAATTTTTTTAAAAATGTTAAAAACATCAAATAAACCATTATACAAAATAAGCTAATATCAGTTCAGTGAGACCTACATAATAGGTGCTGTTGATGTGTTGTCTAGCACCATCTGGTGGTGTTTCTTAAAAACTAAACCCTTAAACAATATGTTTTTTGTCATCAGATAAGGTAACAAAATGAAGCTGTTTCGTTACTTTAAATATAATATTCACTGACCAAAATGTAATCATAAAGCTAAAAAACATGTGTGTTTAAAGTTTTGCAGCTCTCAGTTTTAAGACTGGTGCTAAAGACACCATATCATTAAGCCCCACATTTCTACTTGCATCTAAAACCACTTGCCAGTATAACTCACGATATTCTATAAGGGTTTCCCACATGCCTCCCCTAGGATTCGTGGGTACTACCTCCAAAACAAAGAATTGATATCCTGCAGTTCCACATTTCAAAGCATGTTTACATAATGCATTTTTTTCGTTCTTGACTCTGATATCATATACATGCTCGTAAATTCCCTGCTTGAGCTTCCTTTCGCTTTTCCCTATATAGAATGCATCACATTTTTTGCAAGTGGCAATGTAAATTATACCTTTGGTGTCACAATTTAAAAAGGTGTTCAAAAAAATCTTTTTACCCCTGGCTTGCAGATAGAGATAATCCCCACAAGCTAAGTATGTACAATAACTGCATCTGCCACACTTAAATACCCCTTTCTTTGATTTGTTATTCTTGTTCCTGAACTCAGCATTAAAGCCATTTTCCAGCATATTCTTAATGGTCATTCCCTTTCTATAAGTGAAAGTTAATTTGTTTTCAAAGATGTAATCTAAATCAGATATTGCAGAAAAGTTATTCCACTCTCTCGTAAAAAATCTTTCTAATGAATGGTGACTGTCCAAAGGTAGTAACAAGACCTGCCCCATATCGATCGATAGTCTGCTAAGTACGATTTTTAATTACACTGAACAAGACTGACTTATGGTCTGATCTTATCAGGTAGGAGATCACACTGGGGGGTGGGTGCAATGCTCTCCCATGTCAGTGAGTACTATGTCCAGGACATTTCAGCCTATTGTGGGTGCGCTGACTAGCAGCTCCACAGCATTTGCATTGCCAAGTCTAAGTACCTCTGAGCCAGCATGTTTGTGGATATGTACGTTTCCCAATTGATGGTAGGATAATTAAAATCACCCACGGGTAAGGTGTTGGGCTATATGGCAAGTAACTCCAGTAAGTCTAGGTATGTGGTATACTTTTCTTGTTTCATCATGGGGAAACCTATAGCTAACTATGATGTGGTAAGGGGCTTTACCTATAGTTAATTGGACATGGAGTAGCTCAAGAGTCATACTGTTTGACCAGTCTTGAGATGTACTTATCCTCTCCTTTGAACCATGTCTTGGTGACTGCACAGACAACAGCATCTTCCAAAGTGAGGACTGCTTCCAGGGAGTGCAGTTTCTTGTTTAGAATCCTAGCATTAAGCAGCAGTACCTTGAGTTTATCTACAGATGATTTTGTTATGTTGGGAGGTTGGTTATTTTGACACTGCATAAAAAAGGCACAACAGGGGTGGCTAATGCCTTTGCCAGTATCTGAAAGTCTAGAAGACACAGGTGCTGACCATCTCTGTCAAGCAGTGTGGCTTGTCCACCATGTCTTCCTAGGCTGACAGATATTGGATCCCCTTGGATTGACACCAGAAGCTAAGACAATTGTCAAAGTCGATAATTTTTTGTTTGTATTGTGGCATCATCCTTGAAGAAGGCAGAATGCTGCTTAAAGCAAGGCTTTTACCTTCCTGTGACACAATCTGAGAGCTCAGTTATGTCTCTCTTCATATAGTCCAGTGAGGTACGTCTCACGTCATTCACCCCCACATAGATTATGATGGAGTCATACTGGTACTTGTGGCTGAGTGGCTTGACTGCTTTTGCGATTTGAGGGATCCTGGCACCTGACAGGTAGCTAACCCCAATAAATTAGGTTTTGTGGTGTTACACCTTATGGACTTTTTTGTTGAGACACTGATGTGTGGTTTATGTGTTGTGGTTGTTTTTTTTGCATTGTTATGTGTAGAACTGGCTTCTGTTTGGGAGGCCTCTGATCTTTTGGTAAGTTTCCAGTGAGTACCCTCGCATATGTCAGTTTGTGTTGTGTCCTGATTTACTGTGTGTGTGTGTGTGTGTGTGTGTGTGTGTGTGTGTGTGTGTGTGTGTGTGTGTGTGTGCTGACAACCTGTCTGGCTTTCATTTTCTCTTTATATGAGAGTCTTGCCACCAATTTCATAGTGTAACTACATCTCTCACATAAAGTATTTGTTTTGTTACATTGCCTCAGGATGCCCATGTCTATGAAGCTGGCCAGAGAGATGATGGGAAAATGCCTGTCCATGACAGCAGGCTCTTACTGTATGTTTTATTAGGGAAGTGAATGGGTTAATTTGACAGGACTGTGCTGATAGCACCAAGACTACAAGAGAGACCTATACTTTCTGTGGGCCAAGGTTGATCAATAAGGCAATGCTGCTCAGTTCATAACTGAGCTGCTCCTAGAATAGCAGAAAAGCTTGGAAGGGTTTCACAGCTGTTTAGGGAAAAACTGAGCTTCTAGACTTTTGCATCTATACAAGGGCACTGCTGACCACAGCTGCACATACAGCAGCACCACACAAATGCAAGGCTTAAATACAAGCAAACGGAAATAAGTTTTAATCTAATTACCAATCAGGAAAGCACACAATAAGCCTTCCATCAGCAAACCTTAACTCACACAGGATACATCAGCACACTGCTTCCACAAGGGTGCAGAAAAACACCTTCTTAATGTAGAATGGCTGGTTGAGCCCACAAGACAACACAAACCATCTACAACACTCCTACAACTAAAAGATGCAATGTAATACAGTGCAATTAACTACTTAAAGCAGCAGCAGACAATACAGTTTTTGAAACTGTTAAGGTACAGTCACAAAAAATACTTAGAGCCTTTCTGTGTGCTTCCCAGCTCAGACAGACCAGATAAACACCTACTGCCACCAGATGAATAATCCCAGTCCTCCTAATGAAAAAAATCACAGTAAAGGAGTGTTCTGTGTTTTTGCTTCTGAGATGCATTAATCTGTATCAGATATAACAAGGACCAATCCTATAATCCTGCTAAGTCTAGTCTCATCTGTTCTACATCTTCACTTAAACCCACCAATTAGCATTATTTGACAATACTGTAACAAAATATTTTCCTTCTGAAAAGGATCAGTTTCAGGACTAACACCTGAGCAACCCCAACTGTCATTATTTCATCTGCTCATTGTAACACACTCTGCCTTTTCTTTTGTTTATCCATTTTTTCTGTCTATGCTACAACCATGGGACCTGTTTAAAATCTTTCTAATTTGTTCAGTTGTTACGTGCTGTTTGGCAAATGCCTTGCTCATGAGTGTATTACATAAATGCAATTTTATGCTATATTTATAATGTAAACTACATTAAGAATAATATCATGGACAATATCATTTTAATAGCCTTTAGGCTTACACTCAGTATTCCTATGACCCTGCCTCCCTATTATCTCCTTCAGTCTTCATCCATTCCACTGTAATACATCTTCACTATCTCATGTAGTTTTCCAAATAAATACACACCTAAATACTATGCCTTTCTGCCTCTCAGTGGTTGCATTCCCCCTTCTTTCCCCATTCCCACTTTAATAAGAATCTTATTTACACTACACACTGGCTTCACTACTTAAGCTTCCAAATTTCCTCTGATATCTCCCAAAATGACCCACTCAATACTTTTCCCTAATGACTCACAATCATCCAAGAAGTGAATGAACACATAAAACCTTCCCTTCCCCTTTTCACCCTCAAGCATTTCTTAATTCTCTGTGCAGAAACCTCCATCTCCTCTAAAAAAGGTTTGATAAGTAATGGGTAGCCCTGCCTCACTCCACCTTAACTACCCGCCATAGATTTCTATTCATGATCACTTCAAAAGCGCTTTCTCTCTATTTTCTCTAGGAAGATGTACCTCCCTTGACTAAATGAAGCGAGATGTGAGTGAGCTCACTGAGTATGTGCATCAGGCAGGTATGAGCCTAGCACTGAACAGCATACTGCCTTCTCCAAGAATGATTCTACACTACCAACAGAAAATGATCGATTTTAACAACTGGCTTAACTTTTGTTGTCAATCTAGGGGGGTACCCTAGGGCCTATACAAGCCTAGCCATAACAATTCCCTGGATATTTCTTTCCACAACATTTACTTCCCTGGACCCCTGTCTAGCAGGGCGACTGACATGATCCCTGGGGTGAATTTCCTATCTCCCATCCAATCATCAAGGTTCCTTTTGAAGAGGGCCAAGGAGGCACTCTGCTTGACATGTATGGGCAGTCTATTCCAGGGTATGGGGAGTCTCTGGGTCAGGAACCTATCCTCCCAGCATCTTTTGTTCATTGTGATGACAAGGTTTAGATCCCTGGAGCATGTGACTCTGAGGGATTGGGATTTCTTTAAGTGGAGCATGTCCAACAGCTCAGGGTTTGACATGGCCTTGTATGTTAAACAGAGATCGCCTCTGAGTAGACGATATGCTACAGTGTATAGCTGGAGTTTTTTTTAGATGGTCAGCATAGGGCATCTGCTTTAGGCCTGTGATTCTTTTTGTGAGGTATTTCTGTGGCCTTTCCAGCTGTTGCAGATGTCTTGTGAGGAACATACCAAATGGGGCATTGTACTCTATAATGGGTCTAATGAGGGATGAGTACAGTGGGACATGAGGGATGAGTACAGTGGGACAATGACTTCCTTATTTCTGGATGAAAAGCCCTTAGTGATGAAGTGTGCCATATAGAATGATTTCCTGACTGTTGTGGCAATGTGGTTATGATGGTGAGACCACTGTCAACCTGTGTCCCTAAGTCTCTCATTACATTTTCAGTGTTTAGTGTACTGCCACCTATGTGGTAATTCATGGGTACATGTTTTTTTCCCAAAGGGGATAACCATACATTTCTTGGCATTAAGCTTGAGCCCATGACTCTGGCACCAAGCATCAGTTTCTGTAAGGCCCTTTTGTAGAATATCCACATCATTTGGGGATTCAATAATGGCTCCCAGTTTGCAGTCATCTGCAAACTTTTTTAGCCAGAGTCCCTTAGTGTTGGCCTGTACTTCAGAGAAGTAGATGCCAAACAAGAGCGGTCCCAGGACTGAACCCTGAGGTACTCCAATTGTCACTTGTCTGGAGCTGGATTTGGAGTCGGCTACTTTTACAGTCCGGTTCTGTCAGTAAGCCAGTTGGCAACCCATCAAGTGACGTATGGATTTATGCCCAGCTTAGTAAGTTTATCTATGATTCCAGAGTGGGGGATGGTGTCAAAGGCCTTGGCGAGGTCCAGATAGGCTGTGTGGACCGTCTTACCCTTGTCCACAGCTCTGGAGACTGATTCGAAGAAGTCATTCAGGTTCAGGAGACAAGATCGGCCCTTCACGAACCCAAACTGGGTGGGGTCCAGTGTTTGAAGGTTGCCAATGTCTTTGTTTATAAGTTCCATGATAATGCATTCCATGCCCTTGCAGATCAGGCTCGTCAGACTGATGGGATGGTAGTTCCTGGGATCCAAGGTAGATCCCCCCTTGTGGAGTGGGATAATGGCAGCTGTGCACCACCCAGTGGGCACGAAGCCTGAGGTGAGGCTA
Organism: Protopterus annectens; assembly: GCF_019279795.1. Taxonomy (NCBI): domain Eukaryota; kingdom Metazoa; phylum Chordata; order Ceratodontiformes; family Protopteridae; genus Protopterus; species Protopterus annectens. The sequence continues at coordinate 807,906,409 of NC_056748.1, read as the reverse complement.
TGATTAAACATGACACTTAGGTGAGGTGCCAGTTCATTTTGTAGTTCATGTAGTACATGGCCTGGGATATCATCTGGTCCCATGGATGCTGTATTCCTTGCTTTGGAGAGTGTGGTTTCTACTTGTGTGGCCGTGATTACTGGAATTTGGCAATCTTTTGGTATTGAGATGGGCCTTTTAGGGGATGAAAGGGGTGTGAAGTTGGCACTAAATCTATCTGCCAAGATATTGGCAATATCCTTGGGATCAGTATATTTAATGCCATTCTGTTGTAGCTCAGAGCAGATCTGGGCATTGCCATTTAGATTCTTAACATAACTATAGAAGGCCTTGTGGTTGTCTTTGGAATCTATGGCAATTTTATTTTTGTAACTAGCTTTGAAGGTTTTATGAGGGATCTCAGCTTCTTACTGAGGCATGCTTGTATCTGTTACAGTGGTGGTTTTGTCCTTTGAACCTTGTCTAAAAAGGCACTATAGGGGTGGCAAGAGCTTTAGCCAGTAACCTGAATCCCAGGGGTGACAGGTGCAGACCATCTCTGGCAAAGCATTGTGGTTTGTCGATCATGTCTTCCCAGGCAGACAGATACTGGATCCTCTTTGAATGACACCAGAAGCTTAGCCAATTGTTTCATTCAATCAATTTGTCCTTATACTGTGGTATCATTCTGGGTGAAGGCAGGATGCTACTCAGGGCTAGGGTCATACCTGCCCGGGCCACATAATCCGAGAGCTCTTCCATGTCTCTTTTCATGTAGTCTAGGGAGGTACGTCTCAAGTCATTCACTCCAACATGCACAATGACAGAGTCTTATTTGTACTTGTTGTGGAGTTTCTTGAGTGCATGCGTTATGTGGCAGATCCTGGCAACCGACAGGCAGCTGACTGTAATTTTCTCCTTGTTCAGCCTGCTGAGTGGGACATCAGTGTGCCTGACTATAGAGTAATCTACGACTAAAGTGTTGGGTACATTGTTTTGCCTTAGAGGCTGTTGTTGGGTGGCACACTGGTGTTGTGAGCTATGTGTCACTTTGGTTGTGACTGGTGTTTGTTTGCGTTTCACCTTTGGAATTCCTTGTTGCTTGGACAGCTTAATGTTAAGGGCCTCAGCATATGTGGGTTTAATGTTGCTATGTGTGGGTGTTGATGGTGTGGGTTTTGAAGGGCTATGTGTTGCTTGAAGTGTAGTGCAGGTGTTAACCTCCTCCTCTTGACTGTCTAGCACAATCTTGGCTGGAGAGACCTTTGCTTCCTGTTTGGCTATGTAAGTGCATCTCTCACAGGTTGTTGTGTTGGGTGGTAGAAGGAGAGGATTGTCTGTATACATGAGGCAGTTGCTGCACTGTCCCAGTATGCCCAGATTCACCAGGTGGACAGCAGAAATCACCGGAAGCTGATCCTTGGACAAGCCTGTTTAGGTGTTTTTTTTGGTAAAGTACAACAGCTGTTTTCCCTTACCTTTGCAAGGTACTTTGCAATTATAGGCTGTTTAGTGCCTATGATTAATTTCTCCTTATTGACAAGGAGAGTTGAGTGCTTTTATCAGTTTAAGGCTTCCTAGTGCTTTCCAGAAGGTTATAGAGCAAGTGCTAGTGACAGGGGTTCAGATTTTAGTGCTACTACTGGGAAACCAGCTAATTATACGGGAAAATTTGAAGAGCAGACTTTCTGGCACCTGGATAGTTTAACCGTAGCCCCCGCGGTGCTGCACAATGCAAAAAATGCTCAAACACATGGGTTTTTAAGCCAGAAAGTTGAAGGGGGTAGAAATTAGCCCAAAATGGCTAATAAAATTACAATTTCAGAGCTGGAAACCACTCCTCTAGCGTTAGATAGGCAGTACAATGCTCACTACTCCCACTGGTAAGCAGTAGGACTTCCCTCTACCACAGCAAGGTCTGGATAGCTCTGAACACAGAAAATAAAGTCCTGAGGCCAGCAAAGCCTGGGATCTGGACTATACTAGATAGGAAAGGCGGGAAACGAGCAAACAAGATAGTATTTTTTTTTGTTTTGGTTAAAAAAGGCTAAACAATGCAATAATAAAGTAAATAAACACAGAAAAGGCTAACACACTTGAGTGTGTAGCCCTAAACAGTAAATGCAATTAAAACTCTACAAAATTAGCAATTTAAAACTTTTTAAATGAGGCAAGGCAAGTGCACAACTGAAAAACAATTTAAGAGGCAGTAATACAGTAGAATAAGCAGCTAGTCTACATCTACAGAGAAGTCTACATATACAGAAAAGCAGCTAAAACACACTAAAACAATTCAGATGCAGTGCAACCTAGAGCACTTGAGTTGTAGCAATATTAAGGCAAATACAGTTTTAATAAATGCACTAAAATATACTCTAACTGTCTTTCGGCTTTTCCCGGTTAGGGGTCGCCACAGCGGAACTCTGGTCCGCTAATGATTGGCAGTAGATTTTTACGTGCTGCCTTGCCGGGTCTAATGCACAACCTTCAATGAAGGAACGCCCATTCACGCATGTCGACATACAGAAGACGCTCTAACTGAGAATCGAACGTGCAACGTCTAACTATGAGGTGACAATGCTACCACAGCACCACCACCGCAGTCCCAAAATGTTAGAGAAGCACAGTCAAAAGACAAGGAGATTCAGGCATTTTTTTTTTAAAGAAAGGGAGAAAGGAGGAACAGAAGGAAAGAAAGTAAGTGGGTTGGCCTTCTCAGATGTTCTCTCTGTATTAGGTAGAATGAGCTAATGACAATAGACTGGGAGGAGTGTCCCAGATCAAATTTACAGTAGGGGTGGGCAACTGCGAAGCCACCAAGTATAACAACAAGACACCAACAGGGAGGGAGGACGGGGAACAATACTAAAGCTATTAGCCTACACTCTAAGACAGTAAACACTACAGAAATCTTTATCACAGCAGTGAGCCACAAAATGAAAGTTTTTAAACAGGTAAAGGAACAAGGAGACTCTACAGAATGCTTTTAACTGCAAACAAATCAGTTACCCATGCAGTTTATTTAATAGCAATAAAATACAGTAAAAAGTATGCAGCAGGCAATAAAAAGTACTATATATAAATTGCCAGAAGCAATAACCAATACAAATAAGCCAAAAAACAGGATACTTACTGTTATATATCTCAGATCAGAGTTGTAGTTAATGCCCCTCTTCCACTCTGCTCAGTGCGTATAGACAAAAATCCTCTCAAAGTTAGGGCTTAATACCAGAAAATACAACCTTAGACAACTTTAAAAAAAAAACTCAAAATAACCAACCCCCACAAGCCAGCAGCCTATAAACACAATCTTGCCACTAAGGTAAAGAGAAGCTTCTGCTAATTCAAGATGGCCTGGTCATGTGCTCAGAACAATCACTGCAAAAGCAAACAGGCCCATAGACAGCAAACCCGAAATGTGACAATACTAAAGCTATTAGCCTACACTCTGTTAGAGTAAACACAACAGAAATCTTTATCATAGCAGTGAGCCACAAAATGAAAGTTTTTAAACAGATAAAGGAGCAAGGAGACTCTACAGAATGCTTTTAACTACAAACAAATCAGTTTCCCTGCAGATTAGTTAAAAGCAATAAAATACAGTAAAAAGTATGCAGCAGGCAATAAAAAGTGCTATATATAAATTGCTAGAAACAATAACCAGTATAAATAAGCCAAAAAAACAGGATACTTATTGTTATATATCTCAGATTAGAGTTGTAGTCAATGCCCCTCCTCCACTCTGCTCAGTGTGTATAGACCTGATTGACAGACCATGCTGCTTTGCCAGGGATGGTCTGCACTAATCCCCTCTAGGCTTTCAGACACTGGTAAAGACTTTTTCTACGCCTATAGTGCCTTTTCTTAGGCAATGCCAAACCAATAAACCTACCGACTTAACCGAACCTATGAAGGAATATCTGAAGGTGGTACTGCTCAATGCTAGAAGTCTTAACAAGAAACTCCAGTCCCTGCAAGCCTCCTCTCCCTGGAGAGAGTAGACATCTGTGTAGTAACAGAGACATGGTTTAAAGTCACTGAAAGTACCCCAGGAATGCAAGGTTATAATGCCTTTCACACCTTTAGACCAGCTACTGCATAGGAGAGAACTAAAGGCGGAGGAGTGTCAATCTATATTACGACGAATCTCACATCCAGATGAGTTAAAGTGCATGACCCACTGGAACTCATACATGTGTAACGCACCATAAACAGGGTATCGTACCATATCCTTGCAACATACTGGTCCCCCTCCATGTCCCAGGAAATCCATACTACTTAACTGAATATAGTAGAGTCTCTCACAGGTCAACCCAATATGACATTCTCAGGGGATCTCAACTACCTCTCTATACACTGGGAATCCTATACCACTTCTAATGCACAAGCCTAGCAATTCATAAATGTTGTTAATACCAACATCCTGGAATAGCTGGTCCATTCTCCTATAAGGGTTACAAACATCCCTGACCTTGTACATATGAACATGGGGGGGGGGGGACAATGTTCCTCACCCAATGTAATATCTTCTCTCATCAGATTTGACCATAAGGCAGTATTACTTGAAATAAAAATTCAATCTGGGGATCCAGTGAAACTAAAAATTTTAGGAACTATTCCAAGTCTAACCTCTCTCTACTAAGCAACACCTTCGCTAAATTCCAAGCACCCCCAAACCCAGTAAACACCATAGAATACACTGAGCTATTTACAAAATCTCTGTATAGCCATGTTGATAGCTGTATGGAGCAATCTGTGCCCACTCATATTAATAATAAGACAAACTCAAAAGACAAGCCACCCTGGTGGAATCACAACATCAATCGGTTATACAACAAAAGAAAAAAAATCTTGGCCGAGCGTAGGCGTAACAAAGCCATGCATACGAAAAGCTCCCTGACCAATCTAAACAGGCAGCTAAGAAGGTTAATGGATACTTTATAGCCTACATTTGAAGAAAATTTAGCTTTTCAGGCAAAGGACAACCACAAAGTTTTCTATAGCTATGTCCACAACCTCAGAGGAAATGCACAACAATGTGCAGAACTCACTGCAAATGGTCTCACCCACACTGAACCTGAGGCCATTGCCAAACTTTCGGATGACAGGTTCAGCTCAAATTTCTCTCCCAAATGTCCCCCGATAGTCCAAAGGAAATACCACATAACTCAATCCCCCCAACCATTACTAGGGAACAGATCATCAATTCACTTTCCAAGGCCAAAAACACTGCATCTATGAATCCTGACAACATCCTGGATATTTAATAAATAGCATAAAACATGACATATCTGGTCCACTTGAATCACTTTTCAACTGGAGCCTTTAGTCAGGTTTTGTGGCCATGGAATGGAAGATGGCTAGTCATTCCCCTACACAAAGGGGGTCCAACAACTGATCTGAGTAACTACAGGCCCATAAGTCTTACCATCCTTATATGTAAGGCTATGGAAAAAATCATCATGGACATGGTAAATAAGGACACAGATAACCTGCAAATGCTGGATCATTTTGTTAAAGGAAAGTCATGTCTATTAAACCTGTGGACTTTTTTGAGAGGGTCACTAAAGCACTGGATGAAGGTAAGACTGTGTACACAACTTACCTTGACCCAGCCAAGGCTTCTGATACAATACACCACTTGGGCATTATAGACAAGCCCACTAATTTAAATACAAATCCTTTTATAACCTGCTGGATAGCCAACTGGCTCAGACACAGGAGATCAGAATAGGTGATGCCACCTCCACCAAGAGGCCAATCACCAGGGGAGTCCCACAAGGTTCAGTACTAGGCCCACTCCTTTTTGGTATCTATTTCTCTGAAATGGAAACAAATGCTGAAGGTTTATGCCTGACTAAGTTTGTAGATGATTGCAAGCTGGGGATTATCATCAACTGCCATGCAGACACTAGCATTCTTCAAGAAGGTCCATCTCTGACTAGTCATGGTCTTAAACTCAATGCTAAGAACTGTATAACTGTACCCTTTGGGAAGTCAACCATACTGGCTAATTACCATGTTGATAACACACCCTTAAAGAGTCAACCCAGTGGTCACGGATCTGGATAGCCATGTAGACAGTAGTCTTACCTTTGACCATCACGTTGCCACAGTAGTGAGGAAATCCTTTCTATGTTGCACAACTTATAAGTAAGAGCATAGCATCTAGGTACAAAGAGGTCATTAGCCCACTGTACTCTGCTCTTATCAGATCAATCATAGAGTACAATGCTCCCTTTGGTATGTACCTGACCACGCATATGCAACAACTACAGCAGCCTCAAAAGGCTCGTTACAAAAAGGAGACAAGGTGTAACAAACCTGTCTTATGCAGAGTGCCTTAGAGCTCTTTCCCTCTACTCAGTCTCTTATAGATTGCTGAGGGATGGGTCTATGCTTGGCTTACAAGGCATCCACATACACCACACTTACGGATCACCCACATATTTATAAGTCAAAGTACCAGAAGTACAAGGTCTAGGGACCTGAAATTTGTTTGTGATTTAAACAGAACACTCTGGAGAGACAGATATGTGTTCCAGAGACTGCCCCCTCATATGGAACAGTCTTCCTATCAATATAAGGCTGAGTTTGTCTACTACTCAGTTTAAGCACAACCTAGACAAGTGGGATGGGGAACAGAAAATTTACAGTAGGCCTGGCACCCATGTCCCTTATGGACAAAGGTAGCTTATAAATGCCTGGCCCTCAATTTCCTACTTGGATACAGGATATCATCATTCTTTCTGGAAAAAATGGCTAGGATTAGAAAGCCCCCCCCCGGGTAGTTAGGCTAGTAACAGTCTATGAATTTATGAAACTATTATCTCAAACATAAACTTCCACAACACTACTTCAAAGAATGCCATTTCAGGTTTCCTAAACCCTTACTTCCTATCTTCTCTACAATCTGTAACAGACACTTGTATGCACATTCTCTCCATCTCAGAAATCCAACTCATCATTTCTACTACAGTTCGTATCAACTCCTCCAGCCTCCTAGGCAAAATTCTTGTCAAGTCTTTGTATCTCCATTCATCAGGAAGTACCACATATAATTCCTGGGGTGTTCCCCCATCCCCTAAGACAGCACTATCAGTTTTGCTTTTCTTCACTTGCACAATTCCACCCCCTTGCCTCCATTCCCACAGCTACTAACTTCTCAAATTATTCCAATACTTTGTCTCACTCTGTTATAAAAATCAACTGAAAATCAATCCTCCTCAACCATCCTACCCTTGCTGGTATCCCATATTGTTTCTGTACTGTCATATATTTTAGCGTTATCCAGCATCTCTTTTCTTCTTTCCTATTCCTTCTCAAACGTACATCCTTTTCTCCATGTCTCTAACTGACCCATTTCTCACCTGTCCCTGTTTTTGAGAACAAGACAGTTCAAAGATCCAAAGAGTGAGAATCACAGTTTGCCAAAATAAAACTAATCAACATACAGATGAATGCAAGACAATCATATATAACTGAAACATATTTTTCTATTAAAGACACACACATCCGGTGTCCTCACATCATCACTACTTAAATACCATAGCTGGAACATGGGTTTCCCCATTATTATTCTTATGTAGCTGCTCTCTTCTTATCCACCTTCCTCCTTTCTCTATCAAACTGTTGCAAGTCGCAGACTTTTGATAATATGACCGCTCAGTTCCAAGGTCTCTTAGCTTCTTTCATATGCAGACAAGTTACTACCCTCATCAACTGCAGTACTGATGAAAACTATGTCCCCAAGCCATGGAAGTCTGAAACCAAAGCAAGACGTCCAGACAAATGAATAGGACCAACAGCCACTTTAATGAAACACAGCAGTCAAGCGCTTTCATCTTACATAAAGACTTCTTCAGAACTGCTATAATATCAAATTACACCACTTAAATATTACTACCAACAAATCATGTGATAATTCTACCCAATAAAAAATGTAACCAATTTAAATACATAGATATGGTAAACCTAACCAAATACCATAAGTATTAATTGGTGTATAAAATTCTACAAATAAAAAAAAAAAACTAAAAAAACTTCAGTTAAATTTAGTGAAGTTTAATGCAATTCAACCATCCAGGCTCTTGAGTTTTAAAATAGGTAAAATAAACAAGCATTGTTAAGGCCCAGGGGTTCCAAGGTATTTAACCTAAGAATCCAAATTAATTCTCTCCTAGACAGATGCTCATCTAAAATATAACCTCTAGAATCTTTAACAATATAATCTAAAACAACAAAGAAAAATGAATGATCATGTGCTAGATTAATGCGTCTATACAGGGCATTAGACATTTTTCTACTACCAATATCATTTGCATGTTCATTCATCCTCTCTTTTAACTTTTGAGAAGTTTTTCCTATATAGAATGCATTGCATAAGCTACATAAACTATCCAACTAGAATCACAATTAAAATGCCTATCTATCACAAACTTTCTATTTTTCACAATAAAACATTTACATTCTGACACATAATGGCACTGGCTGCAGTGACTACATTTGTACATTTATTTTTTATTTTACACTGGTTAACCAGGGGTGTCTGACTGAGCCGAAAAGGCCCTTTTTCAGCAGAGGCAAGTAGATTTTCGTAAAAATAAGTGTTTCAAAAAAATGCTCGAAGGACATGGACATGGCAAGCATTGTAACAGACCTAGTGGTATGTACAAATGTGGTCACTGCAGCCAGTGTCGTCATGTGTCAGAACATAAATCTTTACTGTGATAAATAGAAAGTTTGTGATAGGCATTTTAATTGTTATTCTATTTGGGTGGTTTATGTAGCATTGTGTAACTTATGCAATGCATTCTACATAGAAAAAACCTCTCAAAAGTTAAAAGAGAGGCTGTATGAACATGCTAATGACATTGGTAATAGAAAAATGTCTAATGCCCTTTATAGGCACATTAATCAAGCACCTGACCATTCATTTTTCTTTGTTGTTTTAGATTATATTGTTAAAAGATTCTAGAGGTTATATTTTAGATGAACATCTGTCTAGGAGAGAATTAATTTGAATTCTGTAGTTAAATGCCTTTGGCGGCCGCGGTGGTGCAGCGGTTAGCATTGCTGCCTCACAGCAAGAGGTTCTCTGGTTCGATCCTCAGCTGGGGTGCCTTCTGCGTAGAGTTTGCATGTCCTCCCTGTGGTTGCGTGGGTTTTCTCCGGGTGCTCCGGTTTCCTCCTACATCTCAAAGACATGCTGTAGGTGGACTGGACACTCTAAATTATCCCTAGGTGTGTGTGCGTGCATGTGTGTGTCTTCTGTGGAAGGCTGGGCGCCAGGCTGGCAACTCGACACCGTAAAACTCCACTGCCAATCATGAGCAGATAGGTGATCCGCTGTGGTGACCCCTAACCGGGAAAAAGCCAAAAGAAGAAGAAGGTTAAATGCCTTGGAACCCCTGGGCCTTAACGATGCTTGTTCTATTTTATCTATTTTACAACTCAAGAGCCTGGATGGCTGAATTGCATTAAATTTCACTACATTTAACTGAAGTTTTTTTAGTTTGTTTTTTCTTATATATAGAATTTTATACACCAATTACAACTTATGCTATTTAGTTAGGTTTACCATATCTATGTCTTTAAATGCATTACATTTTTTATTGGGTAGAATTATCACATGATTTGTTGGTAGTAATATTTATGTGATGTAATGTGATATTATGGAAGTTCTGAAGAAGTCTTTATTTAAGATGAAAGCACTTGACTACTGTGTTTCATTAAAGTGGCTGTTGGTTCTATCCATTTGTCTGGAAGTCTTCCTTTGATTTTAGGTTATTGGTTGTGAACTGTTGGGTTACAAGCCATGGAAGTCACCAAATGTCATCCCTTTATACAAAGGAAGCCTAAAAATTAGTCTTGATTTATGCAAAACCAACAATGCTTAAAAGATGCATCTAGTCTAAACTCATGCAATTCCAGATATCCAGTAATATCTCCTCCGGTATATGTTTATATGTTCAAAAGCACATTTCCGAATCTGCACATACGCGAACAGTTTAGCCAAATTCCGTCACGCCGACTTGAATTTTGATATTTCTGATCGCTCCACCACTGCAACAAGTGTTACCATGGGTCAGAAAGGAGACGAGATTTTGTAATTCGGTGCTTCGGTTTTCGCGATTTTGGAATTTTGTGGTTTGCAGTTTGCGGCAGCAGTTTCAAAGATGTGGCCATCGAACATATGAAGGTATACTATCTCCTCCAATTATCAGCACAGCTTCTGAACTGGATACAGTTCAGACACTGCACTTCTAGCTGTTACAGAATGCAGTAAAGCACAGTTCAATCAGGGTAATGTCAGTGGTGTGCAGTTCTTACAAAATGCATTCACTCTAGCTCAAGCAGGATAATGCTGTCATAATGTTGATTTTATGGAATGCATTCATACACAGCTCAGTCGAAGTAATTCCTATGCACTGTTCCTTGACTTAATCTTGGCCTTCAACAATGTCAACAACCACCTCATCTTGGGCAGAATGCAATAAGCTGGACTATCAAGTAATGTACAAACATCCTCCTATTACACAGCAGATAGAAGCCAATCTGTCAGAAAGGAAAACGTCACTTCCTCCCCTCTGCAAGTCCAGTCTGGGTCCACTACTATTTACAATCTTTGTAAATAAGACATCAGATTAGTTAGAAGTATCCAGACTTTTGCAGTATGCAGATGAAGTACAATCATTCACCTAGCTTCTAATTTAGCTCTGGACAAAACAACTTTAATTCTGGACCTTATCTTTTCACCACAGCTAGAGCCTCTCCATCCTTACAGGCAACCCTAGAGAACAGTCAGAACTGCAAATGACGGATTAGGAGAGACATCTTCATGGGTGATGTGATTAGTACCAATAAAGGAAGAAACATCACAGGACACTTCAGTACCTCTACTTTTCTTAATCTGTGAGGACACTTCTTCAGTAAGATATTTTAAGATAAGAAATAGTGGAGAGGGCCTGCTTCCTTTTCAAGAAGTCATCCATCAGTTCCTGTCATGGCAGGCTGGATACAAACCTCTCTCTTAAAATGAGTATCCAGGATGGATTTTCTGAGCTTCTCCTTAAGCAAGGACAACTTTAGCCTACGGTAGCATTCCTAAATCTGCTACTCCAGCCATACTGACAACAGAAGACTACAGAAGAACAAATAGTAGCCCAGTATGGATTCCACAGATGGAGTCTTGACCACATTCTTCTTCAGCCTAGACTCAGGGAGGAAGAAAGCCTTTTTAATGCCTGATCCTCTAGACAGGACTGGAATCTACATTGATGAGGAAAGGTAGTTAAGGACCCAAGGGAAAAAATGCTTGTATAATAAATACCTAAACCCCTCTTTCCAATACTACCTTAAAAGTTTAAACCATTTTCCAATCAGTGCATAAAACAACAACATATTCAAGAAATGAATCTATGAGTAAATTATTCAACACATTCAAAGTTATGGACTTCTAACAGATGCACAACATGGCCTTGGTTCTTCTGGCTTTAGTGTCCTGACATCTTTCCACAAAGTTACAAATATTATAAATGATAAAACAAAAACAGGCTATTTGCTGGGGGATTATATACTGAGAGGCATGGACCTTTGATACGGTCAGTCAAGAATTATTCTTCCATAAGTCAGAGTCAGTGAACTTTATAGCTGATGTTGTTGCCTGGTTCCATCCTTACCTTAGCAAAATAGCATTTTAGGTAACTAATGGTAATTCCACTTTTGGAATAGGTGATCTTACTAGTGGAGTTTCTCAGGGATCCATTATTGAATGCACATTGTTTTTTCAATAGTTCTTAATAAATTTCCCATAGACCTTCCTACACTTGATTTGACAAAATTCACAGAAAATGTCCTTTCGCTTAACACTGGCAAAGTATTTTAATCCCCTGTAGAATGGATTTCCCAAATGTTCTATCAATCAATGCCAAACAATCATCCATCATGCTCTTTGTAACTCCCCAAAAGTTGTCAAATCCCATATACATTTCAGTAAATGACCCATGTGAGAGAAGACAATGATCCAAGTCTTTGGACACAGATAGCAAGGCATGTTCATGGACCAGTCTTTCAAGTCTCATATTAAAAAAGTAGTCAATAAAGCACTACAATAACAAAAAGGTACTTTACAGAATATCAAATTTACTGTCTTCTGAGGTAAAAAGCATCAGCCAAAAATGTTCTCCTACCTAGAATATAGGCTGTTCATAATCTCATTAAACTTTTCTATAAGCACCACATTACTTCAAATAGCTGTTGCCAAAATAAGAAGTTATGTTCTTACCATAACGTTCCATGTGAATTGTTCATCTTGCCTTTGTTCTTACACACGGGTTCAGAGCCGATCCTTGGCTCCGAGTCGGCCGCATCACTAGCTCCGCATCTTCGAGAAAGCTTGAGGCACAGTAATATCCCATGATCCTCAAGTGCTAACCCTCAGATCTAGTTTGCTATACCAGAAGAATCCCTTTTAGAACTGTGTCTAGAACACTTATAAACAGATACTACACAGTGTCTGGAACCCTACTGTCAAATAGAGGAGAAAAGATGCCATTACTAATGTACAACAATATGCTAACCATATCTAGAAAAGGCTGAAAAGGAATTCAGTTGAAACCATTCTCCCAGACCGCAGGACGGGGGATGGAGGGGGGGAATGTAAGAACAAAGGCGAGATGAACAATTCACATGGAACGATATGGTAAGAACATAACTTCTTAATGTGAAATTGTTCAATCTTGCCGTTTGTTCTTACACACGGGTAGCGTCCCTAGCTCCTTTTTCCTGGGTGGCTCAAGGGAGAACATTCCTGAGTACAGTGGAACCAAACGTCGCCCTGTCCCTGGAGCTTTTGTATAGTTTATAGTGGGCGATAAAAGTATGTGGTTTTGCCCAAGTTGCCGCTGCACAAATGGTATCTAAAGGCAAACGAGCGGTATGGGCTGAAGAGGCAGCGATCACCCTTGTAGAATGAGCTCTGGGTTTGAAAGGGAGTTGCTGTTTTGATTCACCATATACAAAATTTATGCAATCTGAGAGCCATTTGGATATGGTAACCTACGTTACTGCCTGTCCTTTCCTTTGGGCAGCATATGAGACAAATAGTTGATCTGACTTTCTGTACTCTTTTGTCCTATGTAAGTAAAATCTTAGTTGCCTGTGAACGTCCAATTTGTGCAATGTGTATTCTAACTTATTGGAATGTTTTTTAAAGAAGGTAGGTAGTTTGATAGATTGATTGATGTTCTGAATCGAACAAACTTTCAGAAGGAAGGACGGATTGGTGCGCAAGGTTACTCTATCTGGATGAAAAATCATGTACGGGGGTCGGATAGATAGAGCCTGTAGCTCTGAAACTCTCCTGGTGGAAGTGATGGCAACCAGAAAAAGTGTTTTCCATGAAAAGAATTTTAATGGAGTTGTGGCTGCTGGTTCAAAAGGGGGCAACATGAGTTATGACAGCATGAGATTAAGATTCCAAGGTGCTATTGGATTACGAAAGGGGGGACGGAGGCGAAAGGTACCTTTCATGAAGGCTTTACACAGTCTGTGGGACATAAGAGAACCATCTTCACGGCCAATATGAAAATTGGATATAGCCGCCAGTTGAATCCTTATAGTGGATGTTGATGCTCCTTCTTGAAAAAGTGTGGTAAGAAAATCTAGTATCTTGTGTACTGGAGCTCCAAATGGATCTATACCTTGTTTGGAGGCCCAGTGCGCAAAACAGTTCCATTTGCTGTTGTACAATTTCCTTGTAGATGGTTTGTGAGAAGATACAATAATTTGTTGTACTGCAGGGGATAGTAACTCTGACCTGGCTAAGATGGGAAGTGGAGCAGCCAAGCTGTCAGTTTGAGGGACTTGAGAAAGGTGTGAGGAAGTCCCGACGAATGCGTCAACAGGTCTGGCTCCGGGTCCAGAATCCATGGTTCCTCCACTTGATGAGATTGAAAGAAGGGGAATCCTGATTTGTCGAGGCCAGAATGGGGCTATTAGTATTATGGTCCTGCAAAGACGTTTGGCTTTCTGCAAAAACCTGGGAATTAGTGGAACAGGAGGAAAAGCGTAAAGGAGACCCGGGGGCCAATCGTATACCAGTGCGTCCCTGGGGACACCCCCTGGAGGGGGTAACAGGGCAAAGTAGCTTCTGCATTTGGCATTCAATGGGGATGCAAACAGGTCGCAGCAAGGCTGGCCCCATCTGCGGAAAATCTCTTCTGCCACTTGAGGTTTGAGGGACCACTCGTGAGGGAACAGGATGGCTCTGCTCAACCTGTCCGCGATTACGTTGGAAGTCCCCGGGATGTGCATTGCTATCAGAAAGCATCCAGTGAACTTTGCCCATTGCCAAATTCTGAGAGCCTCTCTGCATAACGGGTAAGATCTGGTTCCCCCTTGCTTGTTTATGTACCAGACCACTGACATGTTGTCTGTCTGAACTGTCACTGTTCCCTGAGGTAAAGACTTGTGAAAGTGTTGCAACGCTAGAAACACTGCCCTCAGCTCTAGAACATTGATGTGCAGATTGTACTCCAAGTTGGACCATTGACCTTGGACTGTTTGTCCCTGAAAGAACCCCCCCCCCCCCCATCAGGGAAGCGCCCGTGGTTAGAGTTGCTACCGGACTGGGTAATACAAACGGTCATCCTAGTGTCAGCTCTTGACTGTGTATCCACCACAAGAGATCCTTCTTGCAAGATCAAGATCAAGATTTCGTGAGACAGTGGAAGTTGTCGATACGACCACTGGGCGAATAGCATCCATTGAAGAATCCTTGTGCATCCTGCCTAAAGGAACTACAATAAGGGAGGCTGCCATCAAGCCTAGCACTCTTAATATTTGTCATACAGGGACTCTCTTGCTGTGTAGAAGGAGCGAAATTTGCTGCCTGAGGTCTGATACTCTTGGTGGGGGGAAGAGTAACTTGAGCCAGGGAGGTGTCTAGCTGTGCTCCTATAAATAAGATACGCTGTGACGGCGATAAGACAGATTTTCCAAAATTCACCGTTATGCCTAGTGAAGAGCAAAGACTGATGGTGTAATCCCTGGCTTGTAGAAGACAATACTCGGTGGTGGCGGATAGGAGCCAGTCGTCTAGATAAGGAAACACCCGGAATCCCCTTCGTCTCAAGTGAGACGCTACTACTGCCATGCATTTGGTGAACACCCTGGGGGCTGAGGTGAGACCAAAGGGCAGAGCGTGAAACTGGAAATGACTGGCTCCCAGCCGGAAGCGCAGGTGATCTCTGGACGCCCTGGCCATCTTGATATGGTAGTATGCGTCTTTGAGATCTATAGAGCACATCCAGTCGCCCTTCTGCAGAAAAGGGAGGATTGACTGTAGCGTGACCATCCGGAACTTTTCCTTTTTCACAAAGGTATTTAACTTGCTGAGGTCTAAAATTGGCCTCCAGTCCCCTGTTTTCTTTGGAACTAAAAAGAACCTTGAGTAAGTTCCGGATCCTATTTGGTCTGCCGGGACTGGTTGGATGACTCTGTTTTCGAGCAACCTTCTTATCTCTACGGTTGCCTGGTCTCGCAGACTGGGTGGAACGTCTGGGAGTTTTTTGGAGTTGGGTGGCATTTTGATGAAGGGAATGTTGGAGCCTCTGGTAACTATGCTTTTTACCCAGGAATCTGATGTAAGATTTAGCCAGGCCTCTGGGTATAAAGCCAAGCGACCCCCGACTGCCTCCAGAGTAGGACAGCTGGGCCTGCACTCAGGAGTGCTGGAAGGGCTTTCCAGAGAAAGCCTCTCTGTCGCCCTGATTTTGCGGACCCCCCACTGCCGGCTGGGCGGCGTCTTCCGTTTCTTCCCCCTTCTCTGCCTCTGGAGGGGGCGTCACTCTGGGTGTGCTGAAAAGATCCCTGAGTCTTTCGGAACCACATTTTTCCTCCTTGTTGCCCTTTAGGGTAGGGTCTAGATGGGATGGAAAAACGGACCCCTACGGCAGACAGGGTCTTCCCTTCTTGTTCACACCTCGTGAGAGTCTCCTTTACTTTGGGCCCAAACAAGGAGGCACCATCAGAGGGGGCGTTGGCAAAGGAAGACTTAAAGGCTTCCGCAAAGGAGCATAAGCGCAACCAGGATTGCCTTCTCAGGGCGATCGCTTAAGCTGCCGCTCTACTCGACCCTTTGGCTGCGTATGAAATCAGCCTCATGGACAAGTTGACTATGGAATTTAGGGTGTTAAATTGCGCTGTCACTTTCTCGGTGACAGCAGCATCTGTATGTCCCTGGAGAGTATCTCCCAGTTCCTTAATGAGATCTCTCTGTAAACGCATGAAATGCATAAGGTAGTTGAGCGATCGGATGGAAAAAGTCGCCGAACTAAATATGCGCTTCCCATATCTGTCCATTGTCCTAGAATCCTTATTAGGAGGATGGACAGAGGAAGATGATTCAGACATCTCTTTCTTAGTGGCCGCCACCACCACCATAGTATCTATGGGAACCCCTTTTGTAAGATAAGATTTGTCCTGGGGGCCGTCATGTATTTATTTGGTTTACGAGGGACTGGTTCCACTGTATCGGGTGTTTCCCAAGCCCTCCGGGCTATTAGATCCATGAGATCGTCAAATGGTGACACCCAGGAGGTAGAAGGTTGAGTCCCAAATGCCTTCAGTAAAACCAATTCATCCACAGAAGGGGTAAGGGTTTGCCAGTCCCCCCTTTGTTTCAGGATTTCCAAAATGTCTGCAAACGAGACATCCTCAGAGGGGGACCGTGGGGACCCTTCTGTTTCATCTAAATCGGTATCAGATGTGAGAGATTCCTGGGGGAATCTATGTGCCTCCTCTTGCACAGTCGTTTCCTCGGAACATCCTCAGCGGGAGCTTCCGGGGATGCATCTGAGGAACCAGAGTCACCCTGTGGGGACTTCTGAGGCATTGGGTCTCGACGCTTGGTAGGAGCCGAAGGCACAGAAGCAGAACGCAGACCTTTTGGGGAAGGAGACAAAGATACTGATGAAGTATGTGTCTGATCAGACAAGACCTTCCTCATGATGTCAAAGGCACTGGTGCCCCGATCCGAAGAAGGAGGTCGTTTCTCCGGAATCGGAACCACGGGCTCCAACACCGAGGACGGATCTGAACTGATCTGAGCTGAGGCACTGAGGGGAAGAGTCGGAACTGATATCTCGGTTCGACTATCCCCCCCCGGTACCTAGGAAAGATCTTCGGCTCAGAGACTCTCCGGCTGGTTCCGAAGGAGTCTAGGTCAACGGAGCCGATAGCACTACTGGAGGCTTTGGCACCGAGGGCTCTACAATCATCGGATCTTCGACTCCTAACTCCGATGACTCGACGGGTCTCGGAGGAGGAAGTGTTGAGGGAACAGGAATAGTCTCGAGTTTCAAAACCAGCTGGGACGAAACCTCGATTAATTTGGACAAAGCCAAGTTCTCCATAAGCTTCTGTACCACTCAGTCCACATCGGAGTCGGAAAGGGGCCTCGAAGAATGGGTCGAAGGGATCGAAGCCGTCACCGAGCAAAGGATAGCAGACGGTGGTACCTCTGATACCGGCTCCAAGACCTGAGCCTCGTGCAGAGATAAACTCTCGACACCTGGCACCGCAGTCATAGGAGCCGGCGTCCGAATCTGAAAAGAGGTGCTCGGAGCCGATGACTTGGGCTCCGACACTCTTGAAGACTTCGACCCCTTCGAAAACTTGGATACCTGTTCAGCCTTGTCCAGGGCCTCCTAAAATTCGGGTTTAAGCAACCCTCTGTCAACCAACTTCCTGCGTCTTTCCAGCATGACCCTCCCACTAAAAGAATGACAAATGGAACAGACTTCCTGCAAGTGGAGAGGGCCAAGACAGTAGACGCAGGATGAGTGGTTGTCAGTAATGGACATCTTCTGTCCGCACTGACACCTTTTAAAACCAGATTTGTTTTTTTCTGACATTATGAAGTAAAAAGGAAAAATCCAAAAAACACAGCACACTTAAGAAAAAAATCCCTATATAATGTTAAGTGTAATAATAACAATACAATTTAAATGTAATATATATATAAAAATGTAAAACACACAGCACACTATGATATATATATAATAGAAAAAGAAGAAGTTAAAGGCAAAAAATTTTTTTTTTTTTAAATACTGTCAATCCTGACAGAAAAAACCCGAAGGCCTTAACTAAAGAATTTTTAAACTAACTAAACTAGTCTAAATAACACCTATATTATAATACTTATTTACACACTAAAAAATGAGTATAAATCTGTAGAAAGAGAACCATATATTAAGAAAAGTAGAAAAAAAAAATATACTGGCCCGAGCCTCTCAATGCGATCTGCTGCTAACGGCAAACTAGATCTGAGGGTTAGCACCCGAGGATCATGGGATATTACTGTGCCTCGAGCTTTCTCGAAGATGCGGAGCTAGTGATGCGGCCAACTCGGAGCCGAGGATCAGCTCCGAACCCGTGTGTAAGAACAAACGGCGAGATTGAACAATTTCACATCATGCCATTTCATCTTTTTAACTGACCCTAGGACCCACTACAATCAACTTCTCCACAAGTCAAACTGGATTTGTGTTATACAAAGAAAGACTCAACTTCTTCACTCTTTGAAATAAAGCTAATCAAACAATGCATAAACCCCTCAGATATCCTTAAAGCTTCTTGTGAAAAACATCTCCAATGACAAATAATGATGATGTGCATAGCCATTAGGTACACCGACTGGCATTCAAGCATTTAGCAAAATCTGGAGAGCCTGATAGAACAGTCTGTGGAAACAAGACAGCAGCAAACACCACAATCCTTACAAGCTGAGTTCAAAGTCTTTTTCTCACAGAGAATGCATGCTGTTGACTCAGAGTTACTGGACAGCCTAGTAAAGACTTTCTCAAAGTGCGACCCGCAGACCACTGGTGAGCCACGTGGATTTCCTGGTGGGCCTTGAGAGGTATTAGCAAATAAATTTCTGATTGGATCTGGACTCTTCACTGTCCATTTTTTTTTTCTGGATTTTCTGGAAATAAAGAGCTTAATCTGGTGTTCAGATGTATCGCTCCCAAGAGTTCCACCTTTCTTGAAGCTGACTGGTTAATTTCAGCTTACAACTGCAAGCTGAGAAAACCAATCAGCACAGATTCAGCAGTGTACCAGAAACCAAAGATAAAATCCTATAAAACCACCAATTCTGTCTGTGCTGTGGTGTGCATGGGAAGTCTGTATTTGGTACGGCAATACTTGTCCAGTCCACTCGCTCCACCGGCGGCAGAAGCAGCGGGTCTATATTACAAGATCGAATGTTTAGGTGACCAAACACCTAAACATTGAACTTGTAATATCTAACCTAAAACGTCGAACGTCTTAGGGAAAGACGTCCGTTGGCCACAAAAATAAAAAAATAACTTTACACCCAAACTAAATGGGGGGCTGTGCCCTCCACACCCCCCTTAACTAAATATGCCAACTCTGAGATTGCTCTGCAGTAGACAAAATGGCAAAATCCAGCGAACGGCCAAGGGAAATCTTTCCCTGCATTAATTCGGCCATTTGCCGTTTTTGCTTTTGATATTACAAGTTTGATGTTTAGGTGTTCAATCACCTAAACATTCGATCTTGTAATATAGACCCAAAGCAACAACACCTTTCTGCTCCATTAAAAATGTAAGTGCGATTTTTTTTTGTTTTTTGGTTAAATTTACCTCAAGCACTGTACACAGTACTTTTTTACCCTGGCTGATGATCCGGTAACTTTTTTCCCTGGAGATCATGATTAAGATGACATAATTCAGTTATATTAATCATAAGGTATAGTAGATGTGTTTATGAACTGAATTATGTCATCCCAGTATTTTTTTAACTGCAGACAGGATCAGATGGGTTCCTGGGGGTGGTTATTTGAAACCAGTGAATCGGAGCTCCACTGAGACTGCCTGCTTGTTACTTATGTGTTTGTTCCTGTTGCTGTTTATATATACATTGGCGGCAAGTTGTAATAAATGAGAAGTGTTTTTTTTTTGGCCTGGCAGCTGGCACGGAAAGGGGATTTTACTGAAGGGGTTGCTTGGGTGAATGTTTCATTTGGTCTTGTACATACTAGAAAATGTTACTGACGGGATTGCTTGGGCAAATGTTTCATTTTGATGATTGTACATACTGTATCTGGACATTTTACTTAAGGGGCCTGTTTGGGAAATGTTTCATTTTGGTGTTTGTGCATACCTGTACACATTACTGAAGGGGTTGCTTGGGCAAATGTTTCATTTTGGTGCTTGTGCATACCTGGACATTTTACTGATGGGGTTTCTTTGGGAAATGTTCCATTTTGGTGCTTGTGCATACCTCCTTTTTATATGTACCCACTTATTTCCATAAATAAATAATTATACATTTTACAACTGCATCACTTCTTGGTGTTATTCACAGTATATCCCAACTTCCAATTATAATTCAACTTAATTTTTATTTGGAATCCGTTCAGGGCTGACAATAAATGCGAAGCCCAGACATTTGTAGTCTCACCTCTGGTGGTGAAATATGAGCCATCTTTAAATGTGATTTATGGAAGGGGCTAGTGGGCCACTGAGTTATGTGCTTAGTCCAAGTGGGCCGTGATCAGACAAGTTTGAGAAACACTGGTCTAGTAAAAGTAACAGCTTTCTCCTGTGTTGCCGTTTTTAAATATACTTAGCCATAAGATATTAACTGAACATTTCACTTCACTGTGAACAAATAATTGGGGTGGGAGGTTGGTGTAATGGTTAAGGTGTTTACCTTACAGATACAAGGTGCAGGGTTTGATTCTCACTTGGGATAATTGGCTAGGCTTGAAATGGCCCACAAGGGCAGTTAGCCTATTACTAATCTATGAACTAATCTATGAACTTAATTAGATATAAATAATGTCACTATTTATTGCATACAGCTAAGAATGTAACTGAAGAACAATACAATATGTGCACTGTATCACCCTTTTCTATACCACTCCCCTTATTTTCCTTCTATGTTTTTCCCTTGTATTGTTCAATATTGAGCCTAGGTCATTGCAAAAAAAGAGTCCTCTGACCAGTCCACCTCCTCAGATAACAAACAAATAAATATCCATAGTCTTACAACCATATCATTTAAAAGACTGTATATGCTGCAAAACGCAATGTCTCTATAGTAAATTTTCTTCTAACAGTCTACTACAGCTTACTATACATTAGCTGCTTTCACTTTTTTTCTACATTCCTCTTTAACTCATCCAACCATTTTATTGAGTTCCACTGGTACAGTTTCACTTTGCTAATTTTACAGAAGATATTATGCATTTCCACCGTTTCTCTCTTTATTTTCTTTGTCCCTTCTCAAATTCTGAAATACACAATCCAGAGAACAATGTTTATTATTTATATTACACTTTCTATATTACCCTGCCTCAGGATCCCTCTCCTAGTTTTAATTAATGAAGGATATGCTTCTTCTTTATCTCCATAATATTAGTGTAACTGTAGGTTTCAATTTTTGCAGTCTTTTTCACTTTATTCTCTCCTTTTCTGTATCCCTTACTGTACACAATTTATATTACCCCTCCCCCTATTACCCAATCCATTGCTAAGAGCAGTTGCAGTTTTACATTTATGGATTTTTTTCTTTATCTAGCATTTTTTTTCTCTATGATCTTGCAGTACATTTGTATCATCCTTCCTCCTGTTTAAACTGGCTCAACCGCATGTATTTCTTTCCTTTCTATATATTCTTATACTCCTTTCTCACTCTTTGCTTCAATTTATTCCCCATCTCCTTATTGGCAATGCAATTTTCTAACCACTGAAATGGTAGGATCCACTATGTGTAGATTTGCATGGTGGTGGTTAGCAGCCATGACAGAGTCCTGAAATTATGGCTATAGTTTCCTTTGTGCAGTTATTGCAACTTGGATCTGATGCAATAAAAGCACTCCCTCTACATCAGGCTTCAGAATCTATCATGGTTTCAGAACAAAGGGTAACTGTACAGACTACCTGCTTTTGTCAGACCCCCTTAAAATTTCATGTCTAATTACCCATGATCTTAACATACAAATCCTAGAGGTTCAAATCACACTCAGCAAAACAAATTACTAAGTAATTTCCTCCTACAGATCCCCATCGATGTCAATGGAGGACCGTGGTAGCTACATCACTGCACTTGAAGGGAGCACCATCAATTATCAAACCTTATACTACCATGTTAGGAGACTAACCACCCAACCACTGATTGGCATAATTACATCAGCATATATACTCTAGTAAATAATAAGGAAGATTGTCTGAAGACAGTGGGAAGTTAAAGAATTATATGGTGATATTACACACACAGACACACACACACACACTCACACACATGCTCACTCACACTAACACACACACACACACACACACACACACACACACACACACACACCTATAGTTCAGCCACATGGAGGGTCCCATTTTCATTTCTGAAAGATATTGAAAGAAGAACTTGAGAAATTAGAAAAAATGGACATGGCTGAAAAGGTATTTACTCTTATTCCTTGTCTCTTACCCAGAGATACATTTCCCAAAATTAAAGAACATCAAGGAAATGAGAACACACACTGATAAAAATGTGCATAACACAACAATAAAGACACCGGAGTATTGCACTAGATAAAAATTGGTGAACAGAGTAGAACATAGATGTTTAATAAGATGGATTTGATCAGGGTGTAATCAGCCTGAGTTAGACAAAAACTGCAGAAGCAATACCACTTTTTTACATGAGATTAAAGAGACAGATTAGTCCAAATACGGAATACAATGTCCCCCTTGGGATGCTCCTGAAATGAAATGGTTGGAAGACCCCAGAGGTTCCTAACAAATAGCATCACTGGTTTAAAATCCCTTAGCTATAAGAAAAGACTACAATCACAGTCCCTTGTTTTCCATGTCTTATAGGCTCCTCAGTGGAGCCCTATGTCTTGCCTTGTGAGCAATCGGGTACTCAACACTCCAGAATTTCTTGTACCTTTACAATCAAGCAGTCCCACAAACACGAGAACAAGGGATCTAAAATTGCTTCAGAGGATCAGTAAAACAAGGTGGACAGACAGATTTGTTACTCACTGTTTCCTTCAGCTTTGGAACAGACTCGCCCCTGCAGATAAAGCTGTGTGACACACTGTGTTCCTTTAAACAAGACTTTGATAATTTAATGGGTATTCATAAATTCACCCCAGTCTCGACTGGTCTAGCCCTCCTTGAGAGGGAAGGTACAATCAAGGGTGGCAACAGGCAATGCATAATGGTAGCAAGATACATTAATCAAACTTTCTAAGGCTCCTATGACTTGGAGCATGAACTATGAATCTGAAATATTCCACCATCTAATATAGAACTTATCTACAGTTAGACGCACTAAAAATATCATGAAACATTAAGAAAGGTGCTTAACAGCCTGAGAGAAAATGGGCTAACTTTGAACAAAGAAAAATGTGAACCTGACAAAACTTTGATAAGAGTTCTACTGTATCACAGGATCATAGGAGATTACTAGGCTAATGGCCCTAGGGCCCTTTACAAGCCTAGCCAGGAATTTATCCCCAAAAAGAAACCTCAGTCAGCACCTGTCACCCCTGTCAATGAGGGACACAGGTGGACCCCCTGGGACAAATTTGTGGTTTCCCATTCACTCATCATAGTTGCGCTTGAAGAGGGTCAGCAACATGCTCTGTTTGACATGCATGGGAAATCTATTCCAGAGACAGGGCAGTATCTGAGAGACAAATCTGTCTCTCCAGCAGGTTTTGTTGATGTCACTTATTAGATTCAGGCCTTTTGAGCGGGTAATGCATTTGGAGTTAGACTTACAGATATGAAGCAGCTGTAGTAGGGCAGGGTCTGAGACTGCCTTGTAGGTGAGGCACAGATCACCCCTTAGCATTCTGTATGATACCGAAAAGAGTGATAGTGATTTGAGCCTCTCTGCATAGGACAGGTGTTGGAGGCCATGGATTCTCTTTGTGAGGTATTTCAGTAATCTTTCCAGTTGGTGCAGATGTTCATAGAGCTACATACCAAACGGGGTGTTATACTCAATTATTGGTCTAATGAGGGAGGAGTATAGAGAGATAATAACCTCCTTTTTTCTGGATGCAATCCCTTTACCTATGAGATGAACTAAGTAAAAGGCTTTTCTGACCACTCCTACTACATGATTGTTGAATGTGAGGTTGTTAGATTTTTCTATCAAGAATAAGTCAGGTGCCTCCACCAAATCAAAAGCCACATATGACATGTTATCATTGACAAATACCAAATATTTTCAAATTCTTACTAGGCATGGCTAATGACAGCTTAGTGTTTATGAAAGGCCAACATTCTACCACTTAGTTCATGAAAAAGGTGCACAAAACATCAAGAGGGCTTAGCATAACAAAAAAAAATGCCTAAGCTTAGATGCAGTCATCTCAAGCTGAATTTCTTGAGATTTGTGTCTTAAAACACAACCACCTCTTTATGGCTGGAGATCAGATCATAATCCTCTACATAATGACTGAAACATATTCAGACACCCAGGTGTGGGACTGTTATATCCACCAAATCAGGCCATGGAATGATACTAGCCTTGATGAAGATCTCTGCAGTACTTGTAATACGAGAAGTTATATGATCCGACTGTGGCCTTCACTTTAACAGTTCACAGTTAAAGCACTTCAGCAAAATATAAGGAATAACACAAAGGAGGGCAATTCCACTGTGGTCACAAGCTAATGGCTTGGATAAAGATTTATAACCAACAAGCAGTAAGCAATAAGAATTTCAAATAAGAAAAATGTGCCATAGAGACCTTAGGGGAACAGCATAATGATAAGGCACAGAATTCTACCAGAAAACACAGGAGCAACACTATTTAGCCTATACATTTCCATCTGTAAACGAGTCAAGGCGGGACCATGCCAGGTATATGTATAAAAAGTCTTGAGACAAAGATTCAAAATGAAAATACTTTCTGATCTGAGAACGCACGCCAGGGAAGAAACCTTCCAAAAGGGACAATATGTTTTAGTTAAAATTGGGAAACAATTGTTCATCTCTGTTCAGCCATGAGCTTTATTTTGTGCAAGAACTCCATGATCACTGCAAATAATGGGAGATATTACCTGACAGTACAGTAATAATTTTGAAATCCTGTTCTGATGATCTTGAGTTTGACTATATTCAACCAGTACAACAACTACACTTTACCATGTACTAATTCAAATGTGCAAGAGACCATTCTTACTTTGAAAATGCCTGAATGTACAGGAAAAGCTTCTTTTCTCCAGGGGGTCTATATTATAAGATAGACGGTTGAAAACATAGAACAATATATGGTCGATGTCTTCAAACGTCGACCTTATAAAAAGACAAAAAAGAAAAAAGTACCCTAACGGGTTTAGGCAGGGGGGCAAGCCCCCCTGTACCCCTACCCCCCGCTACTTAAATATACCAACTCCGTGACTGCACTACATTACAGTAAACGGAAATCTCCCCTTACAGAGATTTCCGTTTACACGCTCGAGATTCTGAGTGTTCGATATTCTCGTGTCGACAATGTCAGATTCGACATTGTCGGCTTTCGAGAATATAATATAGACCCTTCTCCAGGTTGCCCAAAATATAGAGCCTCAGAACTGTACACAGTTGTAAGGCTCTGCATATCTGTTCATAACTGAGAGTCTGACAATTGTGTGGCTAGCAGCTGCGTGAGTGCTATCATTGTGAGTCAATATCGCTGAAACAACTTTCAGTGCTAATTCTGGCCTTGTCCCCTCTGCTGTGTGACTATGGAGTTGATTATATATATATATATATATATATATATATATATATATATATATATATATAGATATATATATATATATATATATATATATATATGTTATAGGGAGTTTGAAAGCCCCAATGCAACAAAAGACTTTCCTTGTGTACTACTCAAAACAGATTTTCAGATACCCATTCTCACCATCTACCATGATGGAAATTACTCCACATGTATGCTTTAAATGTCTGAAATGAACAATCTAGTACATGTTGCTTCACATTTAGAAAACACTTAAAAGAACAAAGGTGCTGCTCAGAATACTTTAAATGCAATGACTATCTGAAATTAACCTGATTTAGAACTTCACAGGCAGTCCTCATTACAAGGCTAACTGCAAGTTCTGAATTTCATTACAGAGAAACGACTTAAAATGTGAAAACGTTGGATGCATTTACACAGTAAATGTTTATAATATCAAAATGCTGTACTTTATCACAACCACTTTTATTAAAGGGAAGGAGATGTTGTGATGTTGCTGTACAAGTTGAATGGCTCCTAAAAAGCTGCCACAAAAGGAGGCACTAACTGATTTTCCCAGTTAAGATGCTAGATTCAGTGATCCGGGAGTATGGAGGTATAACTGGTGCTAACCTAACACATTCACTACGGCCACCCACCAAACAATTGTTGTTTTAACGGTGACTCAATCCTCAGTATATATGACTGACCTCCAGTGCTCTGACTGGGCCACTGAGCTGAGCATAATCTGCTCATTGGTTCTGACTGGGTTTCTGGACATAAACAGGCAATGTGCAAGAATATAGTGAGCCACTAATCAAATAAAACTTCTATGATATGTGCGTACAATTTGTAATGGCTTTTAAAAATGAAGTGTTCCACGCCTTTCAGTTTGGCTTTTTCATCCAGTGTGGCCAGCTGCATAGCTATGTGGCTGTTTCTGTAGAATATGCTGTTTTAAACCTGCCACTGCCTCAGTAGTATTATATGATGCCTAATTAAAAACTTGATTTTTAAAGGGGTGCTCCTACCATCTGCATTCACTATTCTTATGCTTTTATACCTACAGGGCTAAATACTAGTTCACCTTGCCAAACCACTAGAACAGTAGACAGTCATTGTTCCAGTGCTTGTTCTGTATGATGACCCTCCAGACTGGGGTGAGCCAGTCTCCCTTGTGAAGTCCTAACAGCTAGTCAAGAATACTGCAGAACATCCCCAGATGAAGAACCACTGCCTGATGCTTAGGCAGCCTTCTCTGCTTACATGATTTATTCACCTTTGTGTACTGGATTGGCCTATGGGAAGAAGTAGCCAGGATGTATTTATAAAGAATCTGCATGGCTGTCAAAGATTTCTCCTTTGCAGCTTCTCAATGATATCTTCCATTTGACATATGTCACTGACTCACAAAATGGCATCAGGAACAGCCTGATGCAGTTGTTCATTAAATGAGGTGAGTCTGAGCCACGTTATCTGGACATACAAACACATTCAAAAAGTTACTGCTTCAGACAAAGGATAAGTCCAATAAAAACCGCAAAACTGCAGGAGGAAACAGGGAAGTGCACTGGAAAAAAAAAAGAGTGCTCAGAGTCCTTCCAGACTCTCTTTGATTTCAGCATCAGCCATTTCTGCCAATTATTCCAGTGCCTGAGTTACCAAATAAGAGCCAGAAGAGGTGAAACAGACAGTTTAGAACACTAAGGCCAGGATGGCAAAGAAGAACATCAGTTAGCCCACCCTAGCTTTAGACTCCTTGTCTGGCAGAAGTGTGGCAATGGTTCCATACCCTAAAACTGGGACCTATGCTGGGAAAAAGAGATCACAAAGAATTCTGCCACTAGATATTTTAAGAGCATGCCAGGACACTCACCTAGGGACTTAAAAGATGTTTGCCTTTTAGGAAGCTGAATGACTGGTGCCTCTGTACATTCAGGCTACAACAATGCCATTCTTAGAGACAGGGTTCATAGCGAGATGAGCCAGGGCTCCTTAGTCTTCTCCCCAAGACACTAATTCAGTCTCTTCTTGGCAGAATGGAGAAAACTCACAGGCCATTCCAAACAACTCACAAGTTACACTTTTTCAAAAGGAAAGGTCATTTGAGGATGAAAGTGGGAAGGGTTGACTCATTATTCCGGTCGGCCTCAGAGACAGAGACCTCAGTCCCTTCTGAAGCCCCTACCCAAGAAACTTCATAGGGTAAAGAAGGCATCCACCTTGAGCTACATGCAAGAGGAGAAAAGTGTGTCCTCTTCTAGCAAACAGCAGATATCTATTGTGAAGAAATGCACAAACCAAAGGCAGCAGTGGGAGAAAGAGATAAGGCAGGGTTTCTGTAAAAAGAATAAACTAGTTCTCCCCAAACATGTATTAAGTCTTTTAGTATTTGTATGCTTACTTATTTATTTTTACTGTAATGGTGTTTGGGCTCTGGCACCTTAATAAATATGAATCTGAATTTGCAACTGAAAGTTTTCATTTATCCAAGTAATCAGGTCCTACCAAACAATAAATAATGAAAGCAAATCCAATAAGGTGGGGCTGACAATATATACATTGGGTGCAGGAATATAGCCTCTAACCTCTTTACCTCTCAACTTTGGGCCTTTGACCTGAAGAAAGTACAAGAAGACTTTATTCAGCTATGGCAAGTAGAAAGGTTGAATCTCTAGCAGTTCAGGCAAGCCCACACATTTACCTCCTTCTCAAGCAGCAGAAGCAGATCCTGTCTGCGTTTTAGCTGATGATCTGATAACCATTGACACACAAACACACACAAGGTTTTAACTATTTTCAGTACTGAATGTGGGAATTTTCCTACAAAACGTTATAACAGAAAGCAAAACAATATTACCTAAGCAACAGGTAAAAAATGGGGAAAAGGGTTTTGAGGGTGCACTACTACACTAGAGCAGTAACTCCAATACATGTGCCAGATTTCAATTGTGAGGCATTGTAGAGGCTGCCTTGAAGTAAGTTGCATAGACGTACATTAGAAAAAGAGTTCTTTAAGGGACTAACTGCAAATGCTGTTAACATAGCTGACAGAATAACAGAAAACAGCTACTGCCTATATGATCAGTTAAGTCTCATTAAAATTTATTTTTCATTTCAAATGTTCAAATATGAAGAAAGCCCTTCTACAGAGACAGAAATAACAAAAGACCAAATTTGTTTACTTACCACCTCTGTGGGAAAAGTGCACAGGCAGCTGGTACCATGAACAACAGGCTGTTAAGAGAATAAAAGGTGAGAAAAACTGTCAAACACAAACACTACATTGTTTCCTCAAAGCTGCTGCTCTTATAACTATGTGATGTGACAGTATTCTTCATAAACAACTCCTGACAAACCTTCCACATGCAATACATACACTGTAGAACACTATGCACCTTAATTAGTCATTTTACTTACTCAATTCCTATTTAACTCTGTTTAACATATTGTTTTGATTAGGCATATCCTCTGAGGCTTGCATGATTCTTCAGTGATTATTGAAAATTACAGGTAGAAGTAAAGCAGGGAGTGAAGTTCCACAAAGCATAAAACAATGTTATGTCTCAAATGGGAAAAAAGGAAGGTCAATGTGCCCAGCATCAAACTAGCAGAGTCTGTTGTATAACAAGTTATCAGAAGTTTGTGACAGCTTCTACATGCACATCACACTGTGCGTTACACTTCGCATACTCCCTGTAACATAACAGATAAAAATTCAGCAAGCTAGAACTGATAAAGCGTGTAGATCCTGCAGCACCTACAGGATAGAATGAAGAATCTCAGTCACACAATAGAAGGAGAAACTATGCATCACCACCCCAGCACGCAGTGCCTGGGGCCTAGTGCCTATTTCAGACATTCACAAACTACACTGGAGGTCATGAAGGCTAGATAACACTAAATGATAACTTCGGACACAAGAGTCAAGATGTGTACAGATAAAAGAATCAGGAAAAGCAAATCAAAGGAATGCAAACATTAACCAAGCAGAAAAAAAAATCAAAAGAATTCATGTACATGTTACAAGAAATGCCATAATAATATTGTAAAAGCATCAAGAAAACTATTAAGTGCTGCCAAATGACCATTCTAAAAATAAAAGCACGGGAAGCAAGCTTGTAAAAGATTGTGCTCTTATGCCTGAAATGATGAGCTTTAAGGCCATCTAGATAATATAACAGAGTATTGCCAGACAACTTATGAAGAGGACTTTGCTATATTACCTAGATGACCTCCAAGCTCATCATTTGAGGCATAACAGCACAATCATTTACAAGCTTGCTTCCCATGCTTTTATTTTTAGAATGGTCATTTGTCGTCTTCATTAATTAGCAATTTGAATCCGCGGTGGTGGTGCTGCGGTAGCATTGTCGCCTCACAGTAAGACGTTGTCCAGTTCGATTCTCAGCTAGAGCATCTTCTGCGTGGAGACATTCGTGAATGGGCGTACCTTTGTTGAAGGTTGTGCGTCAGGGCTGGCAATTCGGCATGTAAAAATCAACTGCCAATCATTAGCGGACCGGAGTTCTGCTGTGGCGACCCCTAACCGGGAAAAGCCGAAAGACAAAACAACAACATTAATTAGCAATTTGCATATTTTTCCTGCAAGTTCCTAAACTTGGGGATGGACAAACCCCAGTAATGACACACACCACAATGTCATACATTTGTTGCAAAAGTGTGCTGCTCATCCTGAATGTTTGCTACTTCAGCCCCTAGTCAACACAGCAAGCACACACATTCAAATCAAAAACAACTATAAAGAACAAGCAGCCCTGCTGTTAAAAAAAAGTGACTGTCAAACCAAGTTAGAGGAACCTCGCACTTGCAAGACAACAGATAGAGGGTATTCATCAGAAAGGGTTATCTTCATAGGTTAAGTGATGCGGTAAAAAAGTACAGTTGTATACCTACCATAAATGTAGATGATGGACTGTATTCACTGTTGCAGTCATTACACTTGGGTTATCCTGCTGGCAGGCTACCCGCAGTCGGCCTGAATTCCAAAGTCTTGGTCTGGCATCGGTTGCTGTCGCCTCCTCCCTGACGTCAGTGCGCCAGGGGTATAAAAGATGCAGCAGATGCCATTTTCTTCAGTTTTTCTTGCCCCAGATGTCGGGTGCCCCCAAACGGGTAGGCTAAAAAAATTCTGATCATAAAAAAGCATGCACATAAACTTCATCTACAAGCAAATACACCACATAGGTTGTATAGAATAGAGAAGTACAGATAAGTCCTAGCAATGAAAGGGGGATGGTGGGAGGGTAACCTGGACTGCAACAGTGAATACACTCGAACATCTGCATTTATGGTAGGTACACAACTGTACTATGTTCATCGTGTTTCACTGCTGCAGTCATTACACTTGGGTTGAATCCCAAAGTTGAGGTTGGGTGGTTAGGCCTAAATAGAATTAGGAGCGGCTATGAGGCCCTGCAGAACTGCAGTGGCAAAGCCTGCTTTGGATTTAGAGTAAAGAGGTAAGTGGTAGTGTTTTGTGAAAGTGTGCACTGAAGTCCATGTTTCAGCCTCTAAAATGTCCTTGGTTGGTACTCCTCTGAGGAAGGCTGCTGAAGTGGCTGCTGCTCTGGTAGAATGTGGCCTGATGCTCTTAGGCACTGACTTGCCATGTTGTGAATAGCAGAAACGAATGCAGTGGCCTATCCATTTTGAAATAGTCTGCTTTGAAATAGCTTTGCCTTGCGATCCTGCAGCGTATGCCACTAAGAGTTGTTCAGTCTTTCTGAAAGCTTTAGTCTTGTCCAAGTAAACGCGTATATGTCTGTGTATGTCCAAAGAATGCAGAAGTCTCTCCCCCTTATTCTGCGGGTTTGGATAAAAGGTAGGCAAATGTATGGTTTGGTTAAGGGCCACAGAACACTACCTTAGGCATAAATGTTGGGTTTGTCCTTAGAGAAACCCTGTCTGGATGGCAGTAGATAAGCCAAAGGGCAGTGCAGAGAATTGGTAGTGCATTGAGCCAGCTATGAATCTGTGGTATCTTCTGCAAGTTTGTCTGATTGGGACATGCAGGTATGCCTCTTTGAGGTCCAAAGTTACAAGCCAAGCTTTCCTGCCCAGCATGGGCAGAAGCTGCTTCAGAGTCAACATTTTGAATTTTGGAACGTCCAGAAAAGTGTTTAGAATAGATAGGTCCAGAATTGGTCTCCAGGCTTTGTTCTTTCTTGGTACTAAGAAAAGTCTTGGGTAAAATCCTTGTCCCTGCTCTTGTTGTGGCACTGGCTGAATAGCCCTCATGTCCATGAGGGATGAAACTTGTTTTTGTGCCTCTGCCCATTGATTGTGTGGCAGGTCTGGCATACCTTTTGCCTTTGGAAGGGTGTGAAAGTGGAACCTGTAGCCCTGAGAGACTATATTTAAGACCCATTTGTCCTGGGTGATCCTGTGCCAATTTTGTGAAAAAAGTGCTAACTTTACCCCTAAGTGAGCTGCCAAAAGAAAAGTGCTTGGCATTGGCAGAGGGAAGTCATTGGGACTGTTTCCTATAAGGCTGTGACTTGTCTTCTCCGCTTTTAGTGGTAGAAGCACCCCATTGTCTGGGCCTGTATGAGCCCTGGGGCTGTTGCCTGCCTCTAGGGCGTCTGAATCTGCCTCTTTGTGGTCTGTCTGCCACTGGAAAGGACCAATTCTTAGAGGGCTAGTTCCTGCTAAATCTGGGTGGTTGTACTTGTAAGAAATCCTTTACTGTCTGCATAGATTTAGCTTTATCCTCCATTTTCTTCAACATCTCTTCTGCCTTAACATCAAACAAAGTATCATGCAGTAATGGAGCTTCCAATAATTTTGCTTTAACATGATCAGGCAGATTCTGTTCCTTTAACCAAGCATGCCTTCTAATAACAGAACCTGTAACTGCGGCCCTGCACGGGGCCTCCAGTGAATCATAACCACATTGCAAAGTATGTTTTCCCACTTGTTCAGCTGCATGCAATAAATCCTGCAATTCTTTGTTCTCAGAACATTCAGAAATTGTCAACATTTTTTGTTTTAACAAAGACATTAAGTATTGCTGATATTTGAGCATATGAAATTGACAATTTAAAGCCCTTACAGCCAAGGTAGCAGAAGTGTAGACTTTTTTCCTCCATCTGTCCAGAGCCCTAGAATCTCTGAGGGGACAAGGTTTTTAGCAGAAGCAGCCCTGACCCCTTTGGGACCCTGTGAGATAATTTCTGGGTCAGCAGCAGGGTTTTTATATAGAAATTTATGGGAATCTGGAACCCTGTAGTATCTGCCCGGCTTAACAGGTGCAGGAGGTAAAGAGTCTGGGGACAGGCCGGACTCTGAAAAAACGTCATCTACTATGTCTAGAACAGGAGGAATTGCAAGAGGTCTTTGCTGAGGCAGTAACAGAAAGTCTCTAAGCCTTTTCTTAGAATCTGAATAATCCTGGCTATCCCAGTGGAAATGCTCCCTCATGGTATGCAGGGTTTCCCCAAATGAGTAATCCTCAGGAGGAGAAGCTGAAGGAATAGAATCTTCAGCATCAGAATCCTCATATGGAGGAATAGAATATCCCTGTTCTGAAGAGGAATCAGAGGAAATAGAAACCTGATCAGAGGAATCATATTCAGTATCTTGCCTAGGCCTCTTTTCAGGAGGGGGATGGGAACCCCTGATCAAAGTAATTAGGTCTTCGGCCATTTTGAGCATCTGTTTCTTAAGCATAGAAGTCTGTCCTGGAGAATGCTGTACTTGTTTCCTTGTCTTTAAAACTGCTTTAGACTTTGTCTTGGATGCTGAAGTAGGCTTTATATAAAGTTGTGTAGGTCTGAAAACACCCTCAGAAGCCGATGCCTGCTCAGCGGCTCCGGACCCATCTGAGGGATTGATTTCCGAAGGGCCAATATCTTGAGTATCAAGAGGCCTAGTTGTCTCCACGTGGGAGTTGGAGGCGGCCTGTGGCTCTGAGGTAGCAGGAGTCAGGGGCTGCGAAAGAGCCTCACTGAGCACCGGCGACTGGCCTAGAAGAGGCTTCATCGTCGGTTTTCGACCTCGGATGCCTGTCTTTTTCTTTATCCTTGCGCTTTTTATGAATTCCGGTCGTCGGTTGTTCCAACGGCATTATATAGTTAAACCTGCGGCCAAAGTAATGAAAAGCAAAATCGTACCGATGCTTTATAGTGCGTTGATTAAATCTAGCACAAAACCGACAATTAGCAACGTCATGATCAGGGCCTAGGCAAGGAATACAGTAAGAATGAAAATCCTTATGAGGTATTTGCTTCCCACAAGAAATACAATTGTTAACTTTTTCTGACATCGATCTGGAGCAAGAAAAAAGTTTCCCCAACAGGGTACTTAGCTTTATTGAAGACTTCGGACCCGAAATTCAATTACGAAAATCTCAGGAGTCGGCCGACTGGCACTTGCAAACTGCTTTTGCTTCGGGCACCATGCGGCAAGAAAGACTGAAGAACATGGCGTTGGCTGTATCTTTTATACCTCTGGCGCACTGACGTCAGGGAGGAGGCGACAGCAACCGATGCCGGACCAAGACTTTGCAATTCAGGCCGACTGCGGGTAGCCTGCCAGCAGGATAACCCAAGTGTAATGACTGCAACAGTGAAACATGATGAAGATCACATATGTGCACACCCTTCTGTGGTTGGGCTGAATCTGAAGTAATAATTCTCTAGACAGAAAGAAGCTGGATGATTACATCAGGATCAGCAAAGAAGGCTGAGATATGTGGAAAGCCTAGCCAGAATGGCCTGACTCCAAAATCAAGGACAGGACTATAATATGCCTGGGAAAGGACGCATACAGGCCA
Organism: Protopterus annectens; assembly: GCF_019279795.1. Taxonomy (NCBI): domain Eukaryota; kingdom Metazoa; phylum Chordata; order Ceratodontiformes; family Protopteridae; genus Protopterus; species Protopterus annectens. The sequence continues at coordinate 807,871,854 of NC_056748.1, read as the reverse complement.
AAATAAAAAGCCATAGTAATTAAGTTTGCCTCAGCAGGACAGACAAACACAGCAGGCAGCTTCTCCTAAAGAGAGAGGTAGACTTGACCACAGCCAGGTCTAGCACTAGCAAAAGGAACTTTTCAACAGCCTAGACAAAAACAGTTACTCATCCATCAAGGGTGAGTGGGATATATGTAGCCCTCCTTTCACTACTTTGCACCCAGAGAACAAACTCATATCTACCTGAATGCAGACTCATCTCAGTGGACCCCCCACCCCCACCCCAATAAAATGAACTCCAAAGAAGGAGATGGAAAAGAAGTTCTCCTTTGAAACCTGAGACACCAAGACCCATAACAAAAGGAGGATATATTTAAAGAGGAAATAGCTATTAATTAACTCATACACTGCCAGGCACAGCATAAGACATGTAAAACTGTTGAGCAAAAGTCCAAATCTACTGAAGGGAAGGCTCCCTATGAAGGAAATGAAAGAAGTTCCTCAAAGGAGGTTGCCTTTCTAACTAGATATGAATCTTTCTCATGCTCCCCACTGGCAAACAAAGGTAGAACTCTGACTTGAAGCCCACAGTGGAATGAAGCCATAGCGAAAGGCATTCAGAAAACTCTCAACATCTGCAGCAATAGAATGTGGCAGTACGAGGCATAACTATTTCCCCTGGAGGACCACATCTGCTTGAAACCCAAGCAGAAGGCTTCTTAGTGACTCACACACTTTCCCCCATGGGTTGTCTGGAAGGGCAGTGAGTTAGTAAGACATAGACTGTTCAAGCACCAAGAAGAGGCCAGTTACTCTACTATAAATGGGGGTACCCTCCAGTGCTGATGAAAGGCTGTAGAGTAAATCTATGTCTCCCTTGGTCATTAGAGAGTGGTGAAGGCAAGGATCTGTATGTGAATATAATGGCCAGTGAGGCTCCCAGCTTCAAACACCAACTCCAGGAGGGGGGTGACCATGACCCCTCTTTGGCTTTCCAGCTTACAAGAGCTGGGGAGTTATCAGAACTATATCTCTGCATAAAAGACTGCAACAGCAAATTTCAACTACTGTCTGCTTCTTGTTGATGATTTTCAACTTTTACCACCTTACTATCAGTTTAAACATGGACACAAACGCTATTATTCTGAAAATCTAAGACTCATTTTGAAGGATCATTAACTTTGTGATTCTTGTGGTGGTTTGATCTACTGTTCTGCAGGTGTGATGGTCCTGGGTTTGAAATAGGGAACAAGTGTATTTTTTGGACGTTGCAGTGGTTGCTTTATCTCCTGACAGCAGGAGGTTCTCTGATTTGATTCTCGGCTGGGGTGCCTTCTGTGCGGAGTCTGCATGTCCTCCCTCCGTTCATGTGGGTTTCCTCCAGGTGCTACAGTTTCCTCCCACTTTACAAAGACATGCATCTGGAGCATTTCTTCCCAGGCCTTTGCTAAAAATTGGCTTAGTTCCAAGTCAGACTTTCCCAGTAAACAAATGTAAATAAATAAATTTAATGTAACCATTTCCACTCTGGAAAATCATAACTTCTGGACAGCTGTGTGCTATGTAACAGTACTGAGCTGCTTCAGCCTTTGGAAAGTAGTCCATGAAAATAATTTCTCCCAAGTAGTGTCATTTTGTTAAAACGGATTCGCTATATAATCTCGAAATACTGAAATGTCGAATTTCAGTATTTCGAGACTGAATAGTCGAAAAACCACATACACGAAAACCCACAATCACAAATACTACAATCTCGATCATTCACACACACACACACACACACACACACACACACACACACACACACACACACACACACACACACACACACATACACCTACCTAACTAAACAAACATAACAACACACAAACACACTTAACCTACCTATAAGCAAGGGGGCAAGCCCCCCCCCTGCACCCCCCACACCCACCCTACTTATATATTCTAACTCCAAGGTCACACTAAACACACAAACACACAACAACCACTGCGCACACACACACACACACACACACACACACACACACACACACACACTAAAATCCCTACCCATTATCCTCAAACACACAACACTTACCTGAAACCCCAGATAAATCCACAAACCACACCACACGTCACGAACACGACACCATGATAGCGGCGGATTCGGCATAGTGTCGTTTCGGTTAACTGCACTTTCCACTATTCGGTCTTGACATACTGAATTTCGACATTTCAGTATGTCGAGATTGTCTAGTGTATCTGTTAAAACACATGAACTTCTTGACAGTGTGTACGTCTAAGTATCTTTACTGATTTTGTAGCGGCATTAGGCATATCTTGAAGTTTACGCCCAATGAAATGAAGAAATGAGAATCATATTTAGCCCGTGACAGTGAGTGAAGGTAACAGGAAATTTTTAAACTGTCCATTTAACTTTGAATTAGGATATAGTAGTCATGACATATAAAAGTGCATCTCTTACTTCTTGAACTTCAATGGCTGCAATGTCAGATTAATCTTAACATAAGGGAAACATTACTCTGTACAGCTACAGAACTAAATCATTGTCTCCACAAGTGCAACGTTACATACAACCTGAAACTATTTAGCTTGCCCAATTTAAAGTTATTGTTTTAGTACAACTCTTGTTTTTTCCCTGGTTTTAACACTGCTCCTTGCTCTAACACTGTACTAGTACTTGAATTTTGTGCCCTTCACTTTAAGCTAAAATTTTGCAGTCCTACTAATGACTGTTTATTTTTGAGGGTGTCTAGTTGAATAAAAAATAAGCAATGTACGATTACAGCTGCAATTCAGCACGCCTAGTACTAGGTACAGTTCATATACAGAATTTTAGCCAAAGCTGCCTAGTTGAATATTCTACTGTTTAGTTATAATTTCACCATCTGCCTGCTAGATACTTTTTGTTTGAGAACTTATGAGGCTGACAGAATGAACATTGTATTGCTGCTATACTACTGTTACAGTTAAAATTCACAGTGCTCAAACCGAATACTGTGAACTTTGATAAGTTTAACTGGAGTCTGCCTTGAGACTCATACTAGTATCTTACATTTTATTTCATGCAATACCTGCAGACTGCAGTTAGTTCTGATAAGCATACGTTCTGGATATTTACCTCTTGCTTCTAACGCCCTCCCATTAATGTACTTTTTTATAATTACCTTCTTAAAGTTTATTTCCTACTGCTTCTTTTGTTTTTGCTGTCCGTCTCCAATTTCCTAACTAACTTGCAAGATGGGAAGGCTCTCTTACATCCCCACCCCCATTTTAATTCATCTTCTCTTCTTCCTCTTCCCAAACCTTTGGTCCATGATGCATACCAGTAATCCATCTGCCAGCAATCCAAGTCTTCACACAAGCTATTAGATTTTATACTCAATCTGCAGCACTGAGATGGTACCACTTCTTCCTCGGGACCCATTAGTACTTTATTAGTAAAGCACTGATTCCCACACAGTGAGAGCTAGAGCTAAATTCAAGCCCGTCTTCTCTGCTCCCATACCCCCATGAAATGCATTAATTTACTACTATTTTAAATCACTTTCGGTCCTCTCCCAAACCTTGCTTGATGCACATCCTACCTTTCACTTGTTAATTTCAGTTGCTCCATTATTTAAATTATGTCTTATCTTTTACTTCAGTTACTGGCCTAATGTTCATTCTTACTACAAAATGAAACCCATCTCAATTCCTTCTCTGTGAGCTCAATAAACTCCTCACTTTAAAATTACACACAGGACATATTTACTCACTAGAGTCTAATATATTCACCCAATTGTCACTTTTCCCTTTGAACATTCCTTTCTTCCTATTTCTGAACACGTGAATCCTTAATTTGCATTAATCACAGCCTGTGTGCCAATATCACCTACTACTCTATACATCTACTTGTTACAGTTCTCATCAAAAACATGCGTCACTTTATGATAAGCAGTTATTGTTTCCTCCTGTTATACATGACAGCTTGTCTGAATGTGTATTTCCCACCTTTGTGTTACATGCACACACTAATGTTTGCTAGGTTGATCTTTTATACAGTTGTTTCTTGTCATCTCCATTTGAACTTATGTCATATTTTTCAAAACTTCTTGTTCGAATGAAGACCATCAAACAAAACAAACAGAAACCCAAAACATCCCTAGAACCTATTAACTAAGAACAAACACATGAAAATATGTACAGCTTCAAAAAATGAAGTTTAACTCTCCTGATAGAAACAACTGCCCCAATGTGACAGCTGTAGCCACAGACATTAACTAATCTACAATTAAGGTTACCCATTTGCTAAAATGCATGTTACAGCCTGTGCTCCCAGTTACACTGATTGCGGTCTGTTCTTTTCTTATCTCTATTCCCCCACTCAGATATTAAAAATCAGCATGTATGCTTTCAGAAAACATTAACATTTAGCCTTAAGAAAAAGTGCACTGGCTGTCCTTGAATAAAAATAAATAATACACTGTTCTATTAAATGCACTGAAGTATTAAGGTTGCTAGTGAAATTGCTATCTGTGCTCATTTCCAATAATTTCAAACTTTAGGTTTTACTGAACTGCTTTGCGCTTGTACCTTAAATTTTGCCCTTCCCTCAGCAAACAATGCTTAGAACTCTCAAGATTAACTCCTTGCACATACAAACAGCTCTTCCCCATGGAAACATAAGAACAGAATGTGCAACTGCCTTTTGCTGCAGACTTCTTAACTCCCACTGAGGGAAAAAACAAACTAATATCATTGCATATCCAAGAAACTTACCACTTCTCTTGCCATTCATCTATCCATCCATCCATCCACAACCCCTTTTTCCCCATTTTTGCATAAGGGTTAAGGGTGTTACCATTTTGTCTCATTTTCAAGCTCACTTGTGTACAGAAAACACCTTTTAGATTAAGCCAAGGAAATCAATCCAGAAATTAACTTAAGCAAAAATAAGAAAGAACATCTCAACTTTACATATAATATAATCAGTGCACTTCTACACCCCATCCCCTACCCCAACAGCCTAAGACTACAACACATTACTTTATACATGCTTTTGTCCAGCAGTTCTTCTCTTTCTACATTGTAATGTTTATAATTCTTAAAACTAAGAAAACCCACTTGTTTAATCTTTACCACATACAACAATCACTGAAATGACTCACCCTCACCCCCACATTTAAGATACCCCTCACTAAGTACTACACAAGTCTGCTTTATTATCCAATATGCAGTTTACATCATGAAGTGTTTTATACAAACACTATTAAGAACATAAATTGTCTTACTTACAGTTATATTTTTCCTTTGAGTGTTATTCTAAACATTAATGACAAAGTGAGTATACGTTTTACAGTCCAACTACAAGTTTAACAAAGTCAACAAAAGTCCAATCTTTCTCATCCACTTTTTCTTGCAAAGCCACATTTCACAAATTTAACTGAGGTTTTATAATCTCACATTTATTCACTAATTTTAATGTAGTTGGTCTTCTTTCTGTTCATCTCCATCTCTCAACACCAGACTCTGGTTCATGTCCAAGGTACTCCCAATTCTTCTAGTCAACTTCTATGTGTTTTTCCTTCTGTCAAGCATTTGCCTTTGTAACACTGAAAAAGATTTCACTGGCAAAGTCTATTTATGAGCTTTATTGTCCGACAAATGAGATGCACAGTCCCTTTCTGTCTGATGCTTCACTTTTTATCTGATTAACTTCAGTATTTCCTCCTTAGTCTGCTCTGCATGAAAAATATCTTTGATCCCCCAGGGAAAAATATTCTGAAGACGTTTGGATAGAGCAGCTTCAATCTCACACATGCTTCTCAGCATTCCCTGATTGCTGTGGTAAATTTGTTTCTCTTCTGCCTGGTGTATAGTGAATAATTATTTTCCACAAATACGCTAATGTTTACAATTTTTAATATTTTGCCTCTCTGCCACAGATTGTTAGGATCAGCTCTTTCTGCTTGTATTACTGTATCTTTACTAATACAGCTTTTGGTTGCATTCTCAAGGCCAGATTTGGAGCATACTCTCGATTTGCCCTTTCAATTAACAAGTCCTGCTGTGGAATGCTAGTCCAGTTGCTTATGTGTGCTTTCATAAAATGAATAAACTTGGTTCCTTCCAGTTTCTCTGGTACAGCAGAAAACCTTAGGTTTTCTAAGCTTGTTCTCTCTTTTAACGACCATTTTTTGAAACAGTTCTTCTTTGGAAAATCTCATACTCAGCTAGCTTTTTCTTCATTTTCAACATCTGACTTTTACAGTTTTTACAAGGTCATCTGAATGTCTCATTAAAGCTTCTTCTATTCGTTCCAGCCTTTTGTTATTTGAGTTGCTATACTCCTTCGGTGTTTCATTTATATCAATGAGCTCTGAGTACATTTGATTTTTTTCCTCTAAATTACTGAAGTCATCTCTTGTACCAAAGCTGGAGCTTGAACTGTTTTTTGCTGAACAGCTCCAGTTATTTTTTTTCTCTTCACTTTTTCTAGTTAATTATCTTCCCTGCTCTCTACTTTTCTTCTTGCTGTCATTCAGGTAGTGTACCTACTAGCCAGTAACTGAATTTTACTCAAGTCATAATTACTAGCTCTTATTTCTCAGTTTCTTTTCTCACACTGGGAGAGCTGAAATGAAACTTCTGATCAGTTAGCAGCCATCTTGGAAGTTCTAAAACAAGATCACTTTAGTATGGCAGGCCCTTGACGGTCACTTTGTCATAAAGTACATTAAAATATAAGAAGAAGCACTTATGAGTAATTGTTACTCTGAAATAACACAGAACAGCAAGACACAATGAAAAACAAAACATTTGACTTTCAAGTTAGAGCATTTCTATCTCACTCTCTTTTAAGAATAATGTTGACTTAATTCAAAAACAGAATCTCCTCTGTGTTGAAAGGCTGCTACCGGGTCACAACAGTCTTAACCAAAGGAGCTTGTTCCCGTCTTGGAAAAGGTGCCATTTTATCAATACTGGAGTACAGGTTCCCAAAAAGGAGCATCACTGTTACTCTGTGATCATAATACATTGTTTCCCTATTCAGTTCAGGAAAATCAGGAATGTCTTCATCCTAGCAATTATCATTTACAAAATCATAAACCTTAACCTCTGTTCATAGTCTTCTATATTTACTCATTTTCCATTAAGAACTCTCAGCTCAAACCTCCTGAACACCAACACACTGCTGATGGTCCCTACATTCTTACTTGAGCTTTGATGTAGAGTCTCTGTCTACATTGTACCATTTACATGAAACAATACACCCACTGGATTTGTAATCTACAAACCTTTTTGTCATTTAACAAGAAGTTACTGACCCGCAATCAGTGCCTGTTATATTGACCACTGCAGAGTGAGAAATTATTTTTCTTTCTTTGAGGTCATCATTTATTTTATCGAGGAACCCCTGTGTATGTTCCAAATGATTGATGTTACTGGTTAGGTACATATCAAAGGGGGGATTGCACTCAATGATAGATCAGATGAATTCTGAATACAGTGGAACAATGACATTTTTGGACTTACATGCCATACCTTTGTTTATAAGTTTCACAACACAGAATGATTTCTTCACTACCATAGACATATGATGGTCAAAGGCTAGATTACTGTATACGTGTGTTCCAAAGTTCCTGACTACTGGTCTGATTCTTAAGGGTGTGTTGTCAATGTGATAGGTACTAGGGTGGATGAGTTCCCAAAGGGTACTATTATGCAATTCTTGGCACTCAGTTTTAGTCCACAGCTCTGACACCAGTTATTTGTCTGTGTCAGCCCTTCCTGGAGACTGTTAGTGTCAGTGAGGGATTCTATGACTGCTCCTAATTTGCAATCATCTGCAAATTTGGTCAGCCAGAGGCACTTGACATTGGTCTTGACTGCAGAGATGTAGATGCCAAAAAGTAGCAGTCCCAGTACCAATCACTGAGGTACTCTGCTAGTGACTAGCCTCTTTGTAGAGATAGACTTTCCACTTCTAACTTTCTGGGTCCAGTCTGTGGGCCAGCTAGATATCCACCAGGTGACATAAGAGTTTATACCTAACCTCTTGAGCTTGTCAACAATGTCTGAGCAGGGTATTGTGTCAAATGCATTGGCTAGTTCAAAGTAGGTAGTATGAACTGTTTTGCCCTTGTCTATTGCTTTGGTGACCTTCCCAAAGAAGTCCACCAACTTGAGTAAGCATGAGTTGCCCCTGACAAAACCAAACTGGGTTAGATTCAGTGTCTGGCAATCATTACTGATAATTTCAATGATAATACTTTCCATGACTTTGCATATGAGACTAATGAGACTTATGGGTCTGTACCTTCCAGGGTCTGTAGATGGCCCACTTTGTGCAGAGGGATGATGGTTGCCGTTTTCCTTTTGTGAAGATTGAAACTGGTTTGGAGGCTATGGTTAAACAGTGATTGCAGACAGCTTGATAGGTCATATTTCATGCTATTTAGAAGGCAGCCAGGAATATTGTCAGGGCCTATCGATGCAGTGCTCTTGGCCTTAGCGAGAGCATTGGGGACCTGTTCCCTACTGATAGTAGAGGAAGTTATATTTGATGGTACTTCCTGAGGAGAGGCTTGGGAGGGCTGGAAAAGTTAGAGCTGAATTTGCATGCTAGTAGATTTGCTATATCTTCTGGCTCAGTATAGATGGTTCCTTAACAATGAGTTCTGCAGACAGTATTGTACTGCTTTTGAAGTTGTCAACATAGCTGAATAATGCCTTGTGGTTGTCCTTAGCCTGGGAGGTCAAATTTGGCTTTGATAGACTTAATTTGTCCTCTGAGTAGTTTGTTTAGTTTGATGATGGCACTTCCATCCTGCTGGATGCTATACCTCCTAATTTTTGCTATAATTTTCTTCCTTCTGTTATGCAGCCTGTTGATGTAATTCCACCAAGGTAGCTTGTTTTTTGAGTTAGTTCTGAACTTATTCCTGGCGAGTACAACTGCCTCCATGCAGCTATTAACATACTTGTATAGGTTTTCTGTGAACAGTTCTACATAGGCAGTAGTGGTCTCAGGGTTTTTTTTTGGGGGGGGGGGGCTTGAAATTTTGCCAAATTATCAATCTAGGAAGTTAGCCTTAGAGTAGTTCCTGAACATTCCAGGGTTAGCTGAGGGTTCTTTTTTTTTTTTTTTTTTTTTTTTTTTTTTACTTCAAAGGAGACCATTTTGTGGTTTGACCTCACCAGGGAGTACATTACACTAAGGAGTGTGCAGTGTTCTCCCATACCAATGAGGACCAGATAGAGTACGTTTGTGCCCCTGGTCGGTGTACAGGCAATCTGGTCCAGGGAGTTTGCATTTACAAAATCTAGGGATCTCTGTCTCTGGATGTTTGGTGTTGTATATGATTCCCAGTTAAGAGTGAGGTAATTAAAGTTACCCATGAATATGGTATTGGGTTGGATGATGCGTTTCCAGTCAGCTTCAATAAGTGTTAGTGTTCCTGAGTCATAGAGCGGGGACCTACAGCTTACAAGGAAGTGGTATGGGATTTTGTCTATGGTGATTTGAACATGGAGAAGCTCAAGTGTATTGTCCTCTTTGACCAGCCTCGCAGTACATTTATTTTTGATGTAAATCGAGACATCTCCACCTTTAGTCCCTGCCTGTGTAGTAGTTGGTCTAACTGCGTGGAGTGCAATATAGCCTTGCACTGCCATGATGATCTGTGCAGCTTTAAACCATGTCTCAGAGACTGCACAGATGTCAGCATTCGCTAGGGTGAGGAGAGCTTATAGGAAATTGAGTTTCTTGTTAGACTCCTAACATTGAGCAGTAACACTTACATTTTTTGGTTTTGATTTGCTATGTCGGCAGTATTTTCAGCTTCCATCAATCCATAAACTCTTGCAAATTGGGTTTGAGTGTCACTTCATCAGTGACAATCATCTAGAGCCAAGGTTCAGACCACTGGGTGGCTAGTCCTGGCACGGCTGTTCTTCCATACCACACATTCCCATGCACACTGACACCTATGATCAATTTAGAGTGCCCAATACACCTACTACATGTTTGGTGAGAGGAAACTGGAGCACCCAGAGGAAACTCACACAAACACATGTAGGACATGCAGACTCTGCACAGATGGCATCTCAGCTAAGAATTGAACCAGAGAATCTTTTGCTGTGAGGCACCAACACTATCCACTGCACAACTATGTGTTTTAATATGGCACTGTACTATGGGGAGGGGGGCAATGTTTTAGCAAATATTGAAAAGACTAGAGGAAAGAAGTGCAGACCATCCCTGGTAAAGCAGCATAGTCTGTTGACGATCTCCTTCCATGCTGGCAAATACTGAACCACTTTAGAATGACACTAAGCCAATAAATAAAGTTAGTCATCTTCTGCTGTTCATATTGTGGCATTGTCCTTGTAGAAGGTAGAATGCTGCTCAATGCTAAGCTTATACCAGCCTGCGATACATATTCCAAGAAACATATGAAGTCTCTCTTCATACAGTTTAGGGAGGTATATCGCAGGTCATTTACATCCACATGAACTATGACTGAGTCACACTCGTACTTATGGTCCAATGACCTGAGTGCGTGCATAATATGGTGGATATTGGCCATTAATAAGCAAATGACTGACTTTCTCCTTTCTCAGCCTGGTGACAGGGACATCAGTGCATCTCACAATGGAGTTTCCAATGACCAGAATGTTGGATTGTGTGGTGGCTTGCTTTATGGGCTTAGAAGTCAAGATCCATGAGATGTGGCTGTATGTATTGATATGGGTGTTGTTTTGAAAGGGTGTGTTTGGGGCTGCTGAGGGCATTTGTTAAGCATGCTTTGTTTAGGAGGTCTCTGAGGTTTAGGATGTTTATATTTAAGTGCCCCAGCATATGTAGGTCATATGTGTCTGCTTTGTGCCATGTGTGATGAGTGCAGGGTGTGTACTACTTACAACCTGACTGACATTAGCAGTGCTTTTATGTGAGAGTTTTGCACCAGTGACATTGTGCAAATACATCTCTCACATACCTTATCAGTTTGTTTGAGAATTAACTGGTTGTTAGTAAAGATGAGACAATTGCTACATTGCCTCAGATGTCAATATCCACTATGTTGGTAACAGAGATAGTGGGAACGTTCATATCCATGTCAACAGATCCTTATTTATTGAGTAGATAGTTGCGGTGAGAATACTAGGTAAAGTCAGGAGTATATGGTTTGCAACTCTGGTGGCAGTGCTTGTCATAACACAAACCAGTTGCCTTGTGTGCAACCAGGTATTAGTGAAATTTCAAGGGTGTTTATACAGGAAGAATGTCAGTATCTATACAGGGCATTCCCAAAACAGTTGAAGGGAATGCTACTAAAGTAGACCCTTACAATTTGTGTATGAAGTATTTACAGCGATATTCTGACGTTATGTTAGACAGTAGCTCACCAAGCAGTACTTGCTGAACAGAAAAAAATTAACTTTATTAAGAATGATGAAAAGTGAGGCTTCAGCTAATTGGCTGCTACTAGTGCTGGTCTCACCACAACTTCAAGCTGCTGTGATACAATGTCCCTTTGCTCCTTTTCTCACCAAAAGAAAAACAGTAGCACTAATCTCAATATGAGAAGTAAATCACGGACTGTTTGGTTATCAACAGTCTTCTCCCAGATGATGCTGGGGCCTGGAGGCATGGTGTAGCTTTTGCCTGGTAGATGCCTTGAACAGCAAAAAAGACCAATCAGGAAGATCTCACACTCACTCACTTTCCAATCAGAGACAGTCAAGAATCAATGCCCTCCGCTCCTTGTCTCACCAGGAGCATAACAAGAGCACTAATCCTAAGATGACTACTGAGAGGCAGAATGTGGGCTCTCCAGTGATTGGTGGTCCTGGACCACATGATGCAGATTTTAAAGGCAACATGTAAAAATGAATTAATATCCAAAGTGCAGCAGTGTGCATTAAGCAGTTAGATATGAAAGAGGAGGTAACTCACGCTATAGCAGTCTAAAAGGAGAGAGACAAATTTTAAAACAGCAACATAGACTGGATAGGGGCGGGCACTTATTCTGGCTTTATGGAATAAAGTGGGATGGTCAGTACGATCATGAGAGGTTACTGTCCCACCAAGTCCTGCTGATGTCACAGACCAGGTTGAGGCCGCGTTTACCCTTCTCCTCTAAGCTTATAACTTAATCTTCAATATTGTCTAGTGTATCCCTTTTTCATTTACCCACATATTACATGAATACTCAATTTATAGCTATGTTTTAAATTGATGTATCTTCCTACCATGTTATCCAGAATTTTGTTCTGTATGTAAACCAAAGTCTTGTTTTTTTTACGTGGAGATTTTCTCCTCGGAACTATTATGAAATTGATATGTTTAAGTTGTGTCTTATCCTACCATGTAATCATGAAATTATTGAAATGTAACTCAAAGTCTTGTTTTTATTGTGGAGCTTTTCTCCCCGGGTCTCTGCTGAAAAAGGATATGTATCCAGTTGGACTAACCCGGTAAACAAATGTAAAATAAAAATAAATAAAATACTAGGCTATTTGCTTTGAGGCCCTTATAAGCCTAGCCAAGAGTTTAGCCCATGTTTACACAAGTCAGTACCCAATGCCCCTGTCCAGCAGGGAGATGGGTGGAATCCTAGGGGTATATTTTCTGTTTCCCATCCAGTTATCCAGGTTGCGCTTAAAAAGGGGTAAAGAGGTACTCTGCTTGACATGGAGAGGGAGTCTATGGGACACAAATCTGTCCCACCAACAAGTCCTGCAGATGTCGCAGACCAGGTTGAGGCCGCGTGTGCGAGTTACTCGAGTGGAGCTTAACTTGCTGATATGCAGCTGTCCCATCAAGGTGAGGTCCATGATCGCCTTGTATGCCAGACAGAGGTCACCTGTGAGGAGGCTGTATGAAACTGAGTAGAGGGATAGGGCTTCTATCCTATCTATGTATGGTAGATGTTTGAGGCCCTGGATTCTCCTGGTAAAGAACCTCTGTGGTCTCTCCAGCTGCTGCATGTGCTTTGTGAGGTAAATGCCCAAAGGGGCATTGTACTCAATAATGGGCCTTATAATGGAAGAATACAGGGATGTTATGACCTCCTTGTCCCTGGATGAGATAACTTTACTTATGAGGTGGGCCATGTAGAAGGCTTTCTGTACAACGGAAGCAACATGGTGGTCAAAAGTCAAGTTGCTATCAACCTGGGTGTCCAAATCCCTCACAACTGATTGTGTGTTTAGGACATTGTTATTAATGTGAAAATTTATGGGGACATCACTCTCCCCAAAGGAGATGATGATGCATTTTTTGGTATTCAGCTTGAGGCCATGTTTCTGGCACCAGTCATTTGTCTGAGTGAGACCCTCTTGGAGGATGTCTACATCACTGGGGAAATAATGACAGCACCCAGCCTGCAGTCATCTGCAAACTTGGTCAGCCATAGCCCACTGGTTTTGGCCTGCACATCTGAAAAGTAGAAAAGTATATCCCAAATAACAGAGGCCCCAGGACCAAACTCTGGGGTACGCCGCTTATTATGGGTCTACTACTTGAGGTGGCTTCCCCTATTTTGACTAGGTGGGTTCTATCAGTGAGCCAGTTTGCTACCCATCTGGTAACATAAGGATTGATGCCTAGTTGAGAGAGTTTATCTATTATGCCTGAGTGGAGAATAGTGTCAAAGGCTTTGGCCAGGTCAAGGTAGGTGGTGTGCATCGTCTTTCCCTAGTCCATGGCTTTGGTGACTCTCAAAGTTGTCGACCAAATTTAGCAGACATGACCTCCCCTTGATGAAGCCAAACTGTGTGGGATCGAGTGTTTGGAGGCTGCCAATGTCCTTGTTCATGAGATCCATGATAATCTGCTCCATGGCCTTGCAGATCAGGCTAGTTAGGCTGATGAGTCTATAATTTCCCTGTGGATGCTCCACCTTTGTATAAATGGATGACAGTGACTGTCCCCTACTCAGCTGGGAAAAAGCCGGTACTCAGGCCTTGGTTGAATAGGGTGCCTAATGGTGCTGCAAGTTCCTGCTTGAGCTCATGTAGGATGCAGCCTGGTATGTTATCAGGTTCCATGGAGGTTGTATTTTTTGCCTTTGAGAGAACAGTGATGACCAGGCCCCTAGATACAAGGGGAAGGGGGCAGGTACTGGGGATGTCCTGATTTACTGATGGGGGGGGGGGAGACAGAGGGGTGAAGGTTTTGCTGAATCTGCCAGCCAGCAAGTTTGCTATACCTTCAACATTTGTATATGTGGTATCCTTGGCCACCAGTTCTGAACAGATCTGAGTGCTTCCTTTGAGGTTGCGGACATATGTGAAGAAGGCCTTATGATAGTCTGTAGTAGATGTGGCCAATTTGGATTCAAAGTTTGCTTTGGAGGATTTCACTAGTTCTCTTACTTGCTTGTTCAGGCTAAGGAGACACTGCTTCTAGTTGGGAACCTGCTCCTTCTTCGTCTTGGACAGCAATTTTTTTTCCTTTTGTTATAGAGTTTATTTACTGCAGATGTCCACCAGATAGGTTTGCGCTTCTTTGCATAGGATGATTTAGTCCTGTCGGGTATTTCTGATTCCATGCATCTATATAAATACCTGTACAATGCTTTGGTATAGTTTTGGATATTGGTGCCAGTTCCTACAGAGGGGGAGGGGGCTGTGAAGCTGTTTATACCATCCCTCAGGAAGCTGTAATCAGCTTTGGAGAAGTTTTTATGTCTGATCCTAGCTATTGGCGGGTTGGGGGAGATGGTGACTTCGAAAGTGACCACTTTATGGTTCAATCTTACCAGGGAAAATGATAGTACAGGGATGCTGCAGTGGTTACATATGTTGATTAATAACAAGTCCAAGATATTATCACCTCTTGTGGCAGTATCAATTAGCTGTTCCAAGGCATTTGCACTGACAAAATCGAGGAATCTCTGGACATTTGTGTTCTGGCACGAGTAGTTCTTCCAATCTATGTTTGGGAAGTTAAAGTCATCCAGGATCAGGGTAAAGGGCTGAATCTTGATAATTTCGAACAGGTCCAAATAGGCAGATTGGGCATCTTGAGTCAGATTTGGGGGCCGGTAGCTAGCTATGATTTGAATAGGGGTCTTGTCAATGATTAACTGCACCTGGAGTGTCTCCTGTGCATCATAATGTTTGACCAGCCTGGAGGTGTGTATGTTTTTAATGTATACTGAAACTCCACCTCCTTTGACTTTACTGTCCACGGTTTGGGGTCTGAATGTATGATAGGATGAGTAACCAGGTAAGGCTGGGGTGATTTCTGCAGCTTAGAACCAGGTTTATGTGACTGCACAGATGTCATCATTTTCCAGGGTTAAGAATGCTTGCAATGAGTGAAGTTTGATGTTTAGACTCCTAGCATTTAGCAGAATGACCTTTAATTTGCGTTTTGTTGAAATTTTTATGTTGGTTTTATCGGCCTCAGGACTTTTCCTAAAAAAGGAATTATGGGGGAGGCAAGAGCCTTTTCCAGAAGCCTGAAGCCCAGGTGAGACAGATGCAGGTCATCTTTGGCAAAGTATTGTGGTCTGTCAATCATATCTTCTCAGGCTGTCAGGTACTGTATCCCCCTGGAATGACACCAGAAACTAAGCCAATTGTTAAAGTCAATCATTTTCTGTTTGTATTGAAGCATCATTCTAGGTGATGGCAGAATGCTGCTTAAGGTTAGGGACATACCTGCCTGGGACACATAACCAGTGAGCTCAATCATGTCTCTTTATATAGTCCAGAGAGGTATGTCTCAAGTCATTCACGCCAACATGGACTATGACAGAGTCATAACAGTACCTGTTGTTGAGAGACTTGAGTGCGTATGTGATATGGTGGATTCTGGCACCTGACAGACGATTAACCGTGACTTTCTCCTTATCCAGCCAGGTGAGAAGCACATCTGTGTGTTTGTAAATTTAAATAGCTCAAGAGGGAATTACCTCATAAAATGATAATCTTGTGCTTACTGTCAACAGCTAATGAAAGAGGAGAGGGAATGAATTATGAGGACAAATTAATATAATGGGCGGTCAGGTAGGGAGACTGAGATTAAAAACACAGCAGCACCAGTGTGGGAAAGTGGGGAAATTTTAATTTCTGTGTGACTCACAAGAGACACAGCTCTGTTGTTTTCCTAGTTTAAAATGAGGAAAAGAAAACAAAATACAATTAAAGTATAATGCAATTAAAATACACCCCAGTATGCAAAATAGAAAGCAGTAAAACAATAGAAATTACAATAAAGCAATACAAGAAAAAGTAATCTCTGCCTCACTTTTAGTCATAATAAACTGTCACTCTTCTTAAATTGCCTCTTCCATACTTACCCATATCTATCACATTTAATGAACTGCTTGCTCACATAACCTACCATCTAGTCATTTGTGATGCTTCATTCCTACTTTTCTCAAACTCCCTTAACCAGCTAAATAAGCAGCATTATCCCTTACATTGCACTAAGACAATATGTGCTGTACTGCCCTCCCAGAATGTTCCTTCATTATAATCACTCATTTCTCACAAGTTACAAAACAGAATATTAGAATAGCAACTAGAATAGAATTTATTTTATTTATTTATTTGCAATTTGATTACCAGGGAAGTCCAAGGGGCTGAACTGACCCATTTTCAGTGGAGGCCCGGGGAGAAAAGCTCCAAGATGCATTATACAATTCAGATACAAATGATGGTTAATATTAAAGATCTTATGTAGAATAGTTACTCATAAATGCATTAAATATCATGCATAATTAACAAATTCATTAAGTTTGAAGGTAGGGATCACACAGTTTCATTTGAGGAAAACAGATATGGGTTAGGTGTGGAAACAGTTTACATACAAACCTTTTGAGAAAATGTAAATATGCTTTACATACACACAACAGTAGAATGCTATTTACAATATTTACAAAGTTAGGCTGTGTGAGGGTAGCTGTAGGAGGTGAGAACTTAGAGAGAAGCTATAGAAATTGTTGAGAGCTTAGATAGGCTCATAGGAAGATACCTATGAGAGTTGTAGAGCTTGGGAACCAGAGCGAGAACCCCCTTGGATTAGGTTGGGTATAAAATATTTATATGTTTATATATGTATGCATTTAATTATTTATTTACAGTTGTAAACCAGGATGATCTGAATGAGCTGAAAGACCTCCTTCAGTAGAAGCCTGAGACAAAAAGCTCCAGAATGAGTAAAAGAAGGTTACGTCACATAGATTCTAGCATGCAATATTACACTATGACAGTATTTGCTCAGCTAGCATTATATCACTAAAACAGAACAGCCAAGTAACTTTAACAACAAAACAGAAAGTCAGTGAGGCACATTAAATACTAGCTGCCAGTAGCTGTATAGTATGTGCAGCACGTCAGTAGCTTTACAGTATGTGCAGCACATCAGGTTTAGCTTACTTTGGCAAATATAAAGTTTATTTTTTTGCCTTAAGTTTTCATTACCTATTTGTTAAAGTAAAAGAACCAAGAAAGGTGATCATCATGCACAGATTGCATTGCTAGAGGAGGAACTTAGTACATTGTTTGGTAAATGTGAGGGTATGTTAGAAGTTGATGGAGAAACTTTGTATACTTTATGGTTATATAAGTAGTTAGGAAGTAAAGTGAAGAGCCTGGTAGGGTTCAGTAGTAATGTGAATGACTACATAACAATGGGTATAATTTGCTGATAAAGGTGGATTCGGTATTAATTAATAGAAGTTTGGAGTTGGAAAGAATAGCATTGTAAAAGAACTTACTATAAACTTAGATGTCTTTCTCTTCCATGTTGCAGTATTCATAACTGTACGGAGGTCGCTGCCTGCAGCACCGGACATCTGGCTAGTATACCAAAGTCTTCGGATCAAGTGTACGTGCGACGTTGCATGTCAGACCCATAAACTGATGTCAGCTATAAAGTTGATGTCTGCATATACCCACTTCAGAAATGACTGCCGCATACAGTAGTACCACTGGGAAGCATGTGCCTGATGTTGTGCCCTGTTTTGATGGAGAGAAGACAAGGAAATGCTACACAAGAATGATAAACAGGGTAAGGGGGCGTAGGAGGGGGGACTGAATACTGCAACATGGTAAAGGAGGACATCTAATGTTATGGTAAGTTCTTACACAACTAATCTATGTACTTCTATTCTCATGTTGCAGTATTCATAACTGTAGGGAGAGTGTCAAAGCTTTAGGTATGAGCCTGGGGTTAGGTTGAGAGCCCGAGTCTTATGAGACCCTGTAAAATTGACTTAGCAAACCCAGCTCTGGCTTTAGAAATCAAATCTAGCTTGTAATGCTCGGCAAAGGTATGAACTGAAGACCAGGTGGCCGCCTCCAGTATGGAAGCATAGTCCACCCCCTAAAAAAGCTGCTGAAGAAGCAGCTGCCAGATGTAGAATGAGCTCTCACGTTGGCAGTTCATTCTTTTCCATGAAAAGAATAGCAAGAAGAGATTGCTCTAGAAATCCATGATGCTAGTCTGTTTAGACACTGCCTTCCCCAAGGCCCTTGGGTGAAAACAGATGAACAGCTGGTCAGACTTTCTAAAGGGTTTGGTCTTGTCCAGGTAATACCTCAGTTGTCTATGAACATCCATGGAATGCAAAGTTCTTTCAGTGGGGTTTTGAGGTCTGGGAAGAAAACAGGAAGATTAATGCTATGATTCAAGGACAGATCATTAACCACTTTAGGCAGGAAGGAAGGATTAGTCCTGAGGGAGACCCTGTCCCTATGGAAGATAAGGTAAGGAGGGGTAGCCATTAGGGCATGGATTTCTGAGACCCTCCTGGTGGATGTGAGGGCTACCAGTAGTACTGTTTTCCAAGTACATAGCTTAAGTGATGCTGAGTTAGGTGGTTCAAATGGAGGTAGTGTGAGTTTTTCAAGGACAAAATTAAGGTCCCATGAAGGAGGTATAGGTTTATGAGGGGGTCTGATATACAGAACCCCTTTTAAGAAGAGTTTTACCTCTAACCTGGATTGCCAAGGGAGGTATCAAGGGAAGACGGGCAGAGATGGCTGACAAGTGTACCTTAACAGAAGAGTAAGTCAGTCCTGAATGTAGAAGCTCACTCAAGTAAGAAAAGACCATGGGTACTATGATAAAAAAGAGTCCTGTTTTTTCCTGAGACACTACCTGGAGAATCTTTTCCAATTTTGATACACAATTTCTCCTGATACTAGGCTTCCTGGCCTCCTACAAGACATTGAGCACATCCTCTGAATATAGGTGTCTGAAGGGGATCAGAACTCTATCACCCATTGGGTGAGTCTGAGGTTAAACACCTGAGGGTGGATGAGGAATCCCCTGTCTTATGTGAATAGGTCGAATCAGTGGGGTAACCAATGCTGTTTTGGCCAAAAGGGGGTCATCATCAGGATTTTTGATTCGGCCCTCCGGATCTTCAGAAGGACTTTCTAAATCAGTGTGAAGGGGGAGAAAGCATAAAGATACATCCCCACCCAAGAAAAGAGAAGGTGTCCACCTTCCAAGCCTGTGAATGTGGGTCTCTTGTGCAAAACAGATGCAACTGCCCGTTTTGGGAGGAGGCAAACAGATCTGCCTTAGGAATATCCCACTTGTGAATAAGATCGAAGAACACCTTCCTGTGAAGCATCCATTCGTGAGAGGGTGCAGAAGTTCTGCTGAGAGTGTCCTCCATCACATTCTCTGTGGAAGGAATGTACACTGCTTGCAGGTGAGTGTGTAGTTTTGCTGCTAGAGACCAAATCTGAATTTCCAAGCTGCAAAGTGGGTAGACCTTGTCCCCCTGCTTGTTGATATACCACAGGACAGTCATATTTGTCTGTGACTACTTTCAAGGTGCCTGGTAAGAGAATTTGGTGGAATGTTTGTAATGTAAACAGAAGGGCCCTTGTCTCTTTGATACTGATGTGATCCCTTTGACTGAGGGAGGACCACTCTCCCTGAACTTTGTTCTGGTTGTTGTTGTAGTTTTGCAAAACTGCTCCCCAACCCAAGTCTGAAGCATCTGTGTAGATGTGCTGTAAGGGTGGAAGGATCTTCAAAGGTATGAAGTTGAGGTTGATGGATGCCATCTACCATTCCAGCTCTTTTTTCAGGCATGGGAGAAGAGGGAGGGGAATATCCAGAGGGTGGGAATGTTGGTTCCACCGACTCTTCAGGACTCATTGGAACTTTCTTATATGCAGCCTTGCCAAGGGAAGCATGGGGATCAAGGATGCCATGTGGCCTAGGACTCTCAGGAAACCCCTGGCTGATATGGTTTGGAGAGAGAGAAGTGTTTGAAGGTAATGGTTGAGGGCTTCTACCTTCTGGCAGGGGATGAAGGCTGCCATCTGTCGGTTCTTATCCTGCACCCTAAGAAGATCAGGTCTTGGGTAGGTGTCAGGTGAGACCTTTGCTTGTTCACAGTGAACCCTAGGTCTGTCAAAGTTTTACACCATGTGTAGGTGATGGTAAAGGGTATGGCAGTCTTGGTGAAGGATTAACAGGTCGTCCAGGTATGGATATATTTGCTTGCCCTGCATTCTGCAGTGGGTGATAACAGGATCCAGGCACTTTGTGAATATTCTGGGAGCTGCAGAGAGCCCAAATGGCAAAGCAGAAAACTGAAAATGTAAGGAACCTACTGAGAAACATAGGAATTTCCTGTAGCTGGGGTGAAAGGAGATATGAAGGTAGGCATCTCTCAGATACAGGGAAACCATGAAAGCTTGGTGGGGGGGATAAGGGATAGGAGATGATGCAAGGTGAGCATTTTGAAGGTAGGCACCTTGAGAACTAGATTGAGGACTGACAAATCCAGAACTGGTCTCCAAGGACCATCTTTCCTTGGGACCGAAAACAACCTGTAGTAAAATCCCTTGCTTGTCTGATCTGGAGGTACTCTTTCTATGGTGCCCTGAGCTAGGACCTGATGAAAGAGACAAAACTGACTTGGAAGGGGTTGGGGTATCTCCTGGAAAGGAGGAACTGTCCACCAAGTCATAAAGTAACCTTTTTGGATGATGGACAGGACCCAAGCCTCTGAGGTTATCTTCTCCCAGGAGGGTAGGGAAAGGGTAAGGTGGAGGGACAGGGGGTTGGAAGTGGGTACAGATCTGAGTCACAGTGAAGGGGCCTCTGTCAGGGTCAGGCCATCTCCAAAAGGAAGTAAGTGTTGAAGAGGAGGATTGTCTAGGAGTGGAGTGTTTCCTAGATTGTCTCCACCCCTTAGCCTGTAAGGCAGTAGACTGAGAAGACTGCCTCCTAACAAAACTGGTCCTTTGAGGGTAGTCCCTATGGTATCTAGGAATAGGTGAGACTAGAAAATGTTTTAAATTTTAATTTTGTAGCTTCTTGCCCTTTTCTAGAGATTTTAGGAGCTCTGCAGAAGCTGTACCAAAAAGGGCCTTATTATCAAGTGGCGCATCCAGCAATTTGGTTTGTGCATTTATGGGGAGGGGCTGGAGCCTCTCCTAGGAGTATCTTCTCAGGACAGAACCTGAGGCTGCAGATTTGGATGCTTCTACCACATCATAACTGCACTTGATGGAGTGCCTGGTCACCTGAGAGGAAGTAGAGAGTAGAGAGAAGATAAGCTCTTATGGTATAAGTGCAGAGGCTTTGGACAGGGAATCTAAAATAAACTTAGCCATGTGTGTTTGATAATTTAGGGCTCTGATGGCTAGTGTGGAAGAAGGCACCTTGAGAACTAGATTGAGGACTTTCCCAGCCTATCCATAAATTTGCTGTCCTTAGCTGTGGGAAACAGAGAGGTGGAAGGCAGCTGTTTGGAGGATTTGTCTGCTGACACTGCTATGATGGCTGGGTCTGCAGGGGGGTTCTTGAACAGGAACTGTGTATCCTGAGGAACTTTATAAAACCTATCTGGACATTTGGAAGCTGGGGCCTAGAATCACAGGCCTGAGATGCATCCAGAAAGGCATCATGATAGGCTGGGAGTAGAGAAGGGACTGCAGATGGGGAAGGCTCTTCCACAGGAGTAATGAAGTCCTCGAGGCATTCAGTTTGGGAACAATAAGTGATTCATCAGAAGATGAGAGCTCTTCCTCTGACTCCTCTAAGGTCTGCACAGGTATAGGGGCTGGTTAGGGCACCTGAAACTGAAGGGCCTGGAAGGCTCTGAACAGATTTTGGGAAAAGGCTTCCCATCCAGGAGGTGGTTCTGTTTCTCTGTGTTTTAATTTTTGCTTCCTCTTAAGAGGAATAGAAGGATTAATTGATTTTGGAGCCGATCCTGGGTGGATGGAAAGGCAGGAGTAGGCCCCTCTGATGCCACGAGCCATGGTTCCCCCTCACCATCTGGAGCTGATGGCTGATCAACCTCAGAGGACGTATTTTGTGTTTCTGCTGAACTGGCTTCCACCATGGTTCTTGGTTCTAGTTGTGAAACCAACGTCTGATAGGAACCTGGGCTAACACCTGCCTTGAGAGTCTCACCAGACTCCTGAGGTGCAGCATGGGTGTCAGGCCTAACTTTTTTGGCCTTCTTCTGAGGCGGCTCCTTGGAGGTACCTACCCCACCCTCCATACCTAATGCCAAATGTCAGAGTCTCTGGTTTTCTATGCAAAGTTTTAAGGCGGCCAAGCGGCTGCACAGCGTCTTTCGCATGAAAGACTTGCAGATGTCGCAAAACGCATGGTTGTGGCCTTCACCTAAACAAAGCAAACACTGATCATGCAGGTCCTTATGTGGCATTTGTCTTCGACAAGCACACTTCCCCTTCCTAGTAGACATGTACATTTGAAAAACTAGAAGAAAGGCAAACAAAATCCCCCCAAAAGGGTACTTATCTGTATTGGATGGCTGAAACAAACGAGTGAACTGATTCTCAGAGCTGGTGATCAGAGGTCTGTAGATCGCAGCAGCAGAAAAGTTCTGAAGTGGGTACGTGCAGACATCACTTTTATAGCTGATGTTGGTTTATGGCTCTGACATGCAACGTTGCATGTAGCCTTGATTCTAAGACTTTGGTATAGTGGCTGGATGTCTGGAGCTGCAGGCAGCGACCATAGGATAGGTTCATAGAAGGTTACTAGGCTAATGGACTAGGCCTTCACAAGCTTAGCCATGTAAAAACTCCAAGTACCCTTACTGACCATAGTTTGGTGGTCATTCGTAGCAAAGCGATTCTGTGATCAGCACCAACTGCCCCTGTCCTTCAGGGACAGAGGAGCCACCCCTGTGTTGAATTTATGGTCACCTATCCAGTTGTCAAGGTTGCACTTGAATAGGGTCATTGAGGAGCTCTGTTTCACATGGAGTGGAAGCTTATTCAGAGTGGCTGCAATCTCTGGGAGATAAATTTGCCTCTCCAGCATGTTCTGTTAATGTCACAGGCCAGGCCGAGATCCCTGGAGTGAGTTATTCTTAGCCCGTTTGATTTGTGGATGTGCAGCAATTCCATTGGGGCATGGACCGAGACTGCTCTGTAGGCCAGGCAGAGGTCGCCTGTCAGCAGCCTGTATGATACACAGTACAGTGACAAGGCTTTCAATCTTTTCATGTATGTCATGTTTTGGAGGCCCTGGATTCTCTTGGTTAGAAACCTCTCTCTCCAGATACTTTGATTGGTGGGGTTGGGAGGGTGGCCTAATGGGCAAGATGTTTGTCTTACAAACAAAAGGTTCCGGGTTTGAGTCTCACAAGGGATAATTGGCTAGGCTTAAAATGGCTCGTAAAGGCAGTTAGCTTAGTACTAATCTATGAACCTATGCTGCAGGTGTCTAGTGAGATGCACACAGAAGGGAGCATTGTACTCATTTAGTGGTCTAATAAGGGTCGAGTACAGTGGAGCTATAACCTCCCCTGTCTTGGATGCGATGCGCTTATTTATGACATGCACAATGTAGAATGATTTTCTTACCACTACTGACACATGGTGATCGAAGTTTAGGTTGCTATCAACCTATGTTCCCAAGTCGTGTACCATTGAGTTTGAGCTTAGAGGAGTGTTATCTATATCACAATTATCAGGGGCTAGTTCTTTTCCAAATGAGATAATAAGGCTTTTTTTTGCATTAAGTTTTAGTCTGTGGGTTTCCACCAATCATTTGCATGGGTCAGCCCTTTCTGTAATATGTTAACATCACTGGGGGACTCTAAGAGATTGCACCCAGTTTACAGTCATCTGCAAACTTGGTAAGCCACAGGCCATCTACATTTGCCTGGAATTCAAGGAAACAGATTCCAAACAGTAGAGAGCCCAGCACAGATCCTTGTGGTACCCCACTTTGACAGTGTGCATTCTGTCTGTGAACCAGTTGGATACCCATTTAGTAATGTATGGGCTAGTGTCCAGCTGGGAGAATTTTTCTATGACACCTGAATGGGGGATTGTGTCAAAGGCCTTGGTTAAATCAAGATAGGTGGTATGTGCTGTTTTGCCCTCATCCAGGGCTTTGGTGACATTCTCAAAGAAGTCCACCAGGTTTAATAAGCAAGATCTACCCTTGACAAAACCAAACTGGGTTGGGTCAAGAGTTTGAAGGCTGCCTATGTCCTTGTGAATAAGGTCCATGATGATTCTTTCCATGGCCTTGCAGATAAGGCTGGTCAGGTTTATGGGTCGATAGTTCGCAGGGTCAGTTGATGGACCCCCTTTGTGTAAGGGGATCACTGTTGGTGTTCTCCACTCTGCTGGGACAAAACTAGTTCTCAGGCTGAGGTTAAAGAGAGTGCTGAGTAGTTCTGTTAGGTCATGTTTTAGATTGCTTAGTAAGCAGCCTCGGATTCATCTGGTCCCGCAGAGGCCATGTTTTTAGTCTTGGAGAGTGCTTGTATTACCTGTTCTTTGGAGATACTCAGTAGAGGACTGATATCAGGAATGCTAAGTTTGCTTGTGAGACAAACAAGGACAGCTATTCTGTGGAGGGCTAAAGGTGGAAGAATGTGTCAGAACCTCAGAATTCGCAGCTAAGTTGCTCACTGACTAGTAAAGTGCAATTGCATAGTGCAGAGAGAGGCAGTGGAGCTGAAGGCTCTTTAGCAGGTATCAAGGGAAAATTGTTGTTTCTAAGCATTTATGTCTATACACAGCAGTGCTAAGTCCCACTCTGCAAGTGTGCAAATGCAGTGCTTAAATACAAATAGAATTAAACCGTTTAAATTCAAACTATCCAATGGGTGAGCCCAAAACTGAGCCCTTTTCCAACAATCCCCAACTCAGATGGGCCCTGGGGCTGCACACTTCTGCCACAAGGGTGCAGGAGGGCCTTCTTAATGTAGGATGGCTGGTTTAAGTGTTCAATTAATACCAAACAACCTAGATTCAGCAAATCTGAATCTAACCTGTACTATGAGATACAGCAGAACCAGTTTTTTTTTAAAGTGCAGAAAAAACAGTTAAACAACAATGATAAAATATAACAGCAATTAAGCAGAAACCAGTTCAAAAAGTGCAAACCAAGCTTTAACTATACTTATTTTTTGCAGATGACAGTGGATACTTCTTAAGTTTAGATTCTCTCCAGGTCTCAGGCTAAGTTGCCAAACTTGGACCAGCTTTGCCAAAATGAGCGCAAAACTGCACAAATGCAGTGCTTACTTCAGAAGATCTATATCAGATGATCTACAAGTAAATTTGTGACAACCCATACAGTTATCTAGGTTATGTTTAACTCCTTACATCTGAGTGATGCCTCCAGCTGCATCTGCGGTTAACCCTAGTGACACCTCTAGGCATCGAATATTGCTTATTCATATTTGCATCAATAATTCCAAAACCATGTTATGTACATGGTTTTAAAAGACTTCATCTTAAAGTTTACACAATAGCAAACTCAACTGCATTAATATATTTGACCTCATGGTCTCTAATGCTTCAGTTTGAGAGACAAAGATCCCCTGCCCAAAGATCTGTAAGACACTGAGTCAAGAGATAGAGCTTCCAGCCTCTATTGGTAGCTCGGGGACTTTAGGCCTGTGATCTTGTCTGGCTGGGAATGTTTTGAGGCCTTCCCAATTGCTTCATATATTTAATGAGATAAATCCCAAAGGGGGTATTGTAATTAATACCTAGTCTGAACAATGCTAAGTATAAGGGAAACATTACCTCTTTAGACCTTGATGATATTTCTTTGACAGTTAGCTGTGCTAAATAAAAGGATTTCCTGACAACTGTTGTAAACTGATAGTCAAAAGAAAGGGAGTTATTGAAAGGGATAATGATGAAACGGGAGTTTGAGAAGTAAGGAGAGAATAGGATTTTGGATGCAGGTCCTTAAGGAGACTAGGAACAATCATATGGAATATTATATTTATAAAGTAGAAGAAAGTATTTTACGAACTAAGCCAACATTGGAATGGAAAAAGATTTTACCAAAAGGGATGACTGCAAGTAGGAGTATAAAACAGGCAAGAAACAGATGGGATTTAGTGGAGAAAATTAGCAAAGGAATCAAGGTATTGAGACAAAATAACTAGAAAGGAAACAAGAATGGGATGACACCAAGCAGTGCAGGTTAGAGACTGCCTTCCCTATCACCTACTGATGACAAAGTATAGGCAAATAGAAAGGAATAGGGGTGTACTAAATGAAGACCAGCTCTGGCTGAGTTTTAGTTGAGTCTAGAACAGAAGCTACTGTTAAAAAGGGCTAATTAGTAGGCCTTATGACATTTTGCATAGTAATTGCAAGAATCAATCACAGGAAAAGATTGGGAAGATGGAATTAAAAGGCAATACAAAAGCACACAACAAAATCCAGGATTTTTGTTTGAAAGTGTTTGCCTGCATATTTTATACCCTAAGCAGACTTCAGTGAATTTTCTTTCAAGTTAGAGTAAATACCGAAGGTACGATGGGAAAGAGAAGAGGTACTTGGGAAAATGCTTTTTTGGTAAGATAACAAACAGGCAGATTTTAAAAACTCAATGCAGAGTACTTTATCAGAAACGATGAGGAAGCAAATAGTTGTAAATAACAAAATTATCTGACTAAGCCAGGATGTAGGATATGAATTGCTCAGACTTGGAAAGGCCTTCCTAAATTTAATGCTATTGGCTGCCAAAAATGTAATTACTAGAAAATAGAAATCAAAATCTAAACTCACTGCAAATGAAGTACTGAATATTGTAAAGAAATTAAACGAACTGGAGGTGGAATCTTTAGAAAAAGGAGGGAGAAAATTACATAGAAATAAATGGAATTTGTGGGAATAATACATGCAGAAAAATGCTCAGGTGGATGAGAAGGAGTGACGTTTAAGTGGAAGTAGGAATAAGGCAATTTATGGAAAGTTGGCAAGAATAATTGTTGAAAAGAAAACATATATTTATGACAACTGAAAATAATGAAAGAAAATACTATAGTCTGTGTTCTATTAATGTGTGTGTATCTATGTTATTGTTTAAAATGTATACTTTAATAAAGGTGTTTAAAAACAAAAAAGAGAGGGAATTATCACCCGAAATTGCAAAATCCCTGACTACATTTTCATTTAGTAGGCTTTAGAGAGAAGTCCTAGGAATGAAACGGTCACCAAATCTGTTTGTAAGGACATTGACAATGTCAAATGTCTATTGTGTCAGAAGAGGAGGTGTCATTATGACTAAGTCAGAGCAATGTAGGGTATTATTTCTTAGTTTTCTAACTTGGCTAATGAAGCATTTATAATTATCTTTGGCTTAAGAAGTCAGCCTAATATCTATGTCCTCAACATATCCCCTTCATGCACACGGTTAATCTCTACCAACTGTTATTATAAAGTCATTGTTTACTCTCCTTTTAATTAAATTTATAACCTGCTTATAAAATGGGCAAATCCTGCCACATGAACATCTCACCTTGCTCTATCTAGAACAGGACAGCAACTAAAGGAGAAAAAAATAACAACAAAGGACCATGCCTTTATGGCACTCCTAATAAAGAACAGAGGTTAATCAAATTGTATGTCACAAACTGGAAAGTCAGCAACATACCATCTCTTTGTTGCACAGTCCTGTGTTTGATGTTTTGCTGTGCACAGAATCAACTTTTTCTTTTAAATTCAGTTTTGAGTTCAAGTCAGACTCTCCATTATATCAAGCCATTTGGTACCAGCAATCCCTCTTACAGACCGTTTCACACACCACATCAATGTTTTGCAGAACAAGGCATCAGAGCACTCAATCAACCTCTGGAAAATGACTCGGCAGACAACTCAAAGAAGTTCTAATAGGTTGCAAGACAAAGACAGAAAGGCAAAGAAGATAAGTCATCAGACGCCATTCATAAGGGATGACAGCAACAATCTGCACACCTGTCCACAGGGCATCACAGGCAGATGGAAGGAGTATATTTAACAGCTTCTGAATGAAGAAAACCCTACACATGCTATACTGCCCCATACACAGCCTAGAATGAAAGGGAAAGAAGAAAACACCCTAGATGGATTAAGAACAGCACTAAGGAAAATATAGTCAGAGAAAGGAGCAAGCTTAGAGATCATAGTAGATATGATTAAGAGATTGGGCGAGTTAGGGAAGAAATGGCTGCTGAGAGTACCCACAGTGGTGTGGAGACAAAAGTGCAACTCAGATGACTGGAAAATAAGTTTTTTAGTATAAATGTATAAGAACAAAGGCAACATTTGAAGTTGTGGTTAGTACAAAGATATCAAACTCCTGTTACACTGCATGAAAATGCTGGAGGGGGTGATTGATAAACGAATATGTACAGCACTAGAAAATAAAATCGGAAATGAGTAGTTCAGATTCAGGTCAGAATGTATCATATCTGATGATGTTTGCGGTTGAGACAGAAAGCACAGGAAAAAAGCTGGAGATGAGGAAAGAATACAACTGGGCATTCCTAGTCTTGGGGACAACGTAAGATAAGGCCCCTAAAGAAACACTGGTAGAATTAGTGCAGACTATGTACAAGGACCCGATGACATAAATATGAATGATGTTTAGATTAACAGAGAGATTTCCTAGTGGGAGTGGGAATGTATCAAGACTAAACTCTGAGCCCGATATTGCTCATACTAGTGATGGACTACATTAGCAAAGAGGTCAGAGGACATGCAACAACAAAACTGCTGCAGACTGACAATGTCTTTACAAGCAGACTTTGAGGAGTAACTTTAGCAAGTGGTAGGGTAATGAAATGGAATGCATACCTGAGGGCACATGGGATGTAACTGAGTACAGACAAGACAGTTATCATGGCAGCAAGTGGGGGAAATCAGAAGATGATGAAAATTGAGATAGAAGAAAAAATAATGGAACAGATTCAAGCACTTGGAAGAGGTGGTCGAGGAGAAGGGAAGTCTGAATAAGAAGATCAAATTAGACTCAGAGGGGCTGCAGCCAACTGGCACAGAGTGTTAAGGGCTGTGTGTGACAGAAGAATGCCAAAGATGCAAAAAAAAGTATGGTATACAAAACAGGGGTATGACCAGTACTTCTACATGGCACAGAAACCTGGGCATTGAAGGTAGAGCAATTAAGGAATCTAGAGACCATGGAGATGAAGTGCCTGAAAGGAATGGCAGGATTCACAGTGTGGGACAGAAAGAAATGATGAAAGAGCAGAAGGCAAAGTAGCTCCAACTCCTAAGAAGGTCAAACAGATCAGATTATGGTGGGTCAAGTTCATGTGTAGGAAAGCTGAAGACAATTTGCTGAAGAAGATTTGCAACAGACAAGAAGAAGGTAAGATGAAACAAGGACATCCAGCAAAAAGATGGATGGACTGCATGATAGAACACGTGACAGTCAGGATTGACTGTTGAAGAAGGTAGGAGAGTGGCACTGACTCAACAGAGGTGGCAAAAGTTGGCATGACACCCCAATCCCATGCAGAAAAATTAGGAAAAAGGGGATTGATGATGACGATATTGTTGATAAATGTCTCAGTTCAACAGCATCTTTCTCCTTTTGCTCCACATGTAATAGCATAAACTTCAGTAGCAGTTCTTTTATTTTCTCAACTGTCTCATCAAGATTATGAAACATCAGCATTTTCCCATTCTGAAATTTCTGAATTAGCAGGAAATGACAATTCAGATGTCATTCTTCTATTCTCACACTTCCTTACTGCATCAACAAACCGAGAATGGCTTTTTAAAGTCAATTCTGAATACTCTTGTTCCATAAACATTCATTCTTGTAGCCAAAGACAATTTTCTGTCTGGATGACAAAACATCCACAGCTGTTGTCTTGTCTCATATCAAGTCAAAATCAGTACTGTCTTAAGTTTTCCATATGTGATCTCCATTTCATGCAGTGGCAAACACTTTATTGAAGTGACACCCAAGGAGCCTTTAGCAGTCCAGTCCATTTCACTATACAACTCTCACATAGCCTAAAAACTTATTTTTTTCTTCATCTTCCAAAACACCAGCTTGCATTTCTGGGCCTTGTCTTCCAATCCAACCAACAATTATCAACTTAACTTGATCAAGTCTTTCAACTGACTGTTGCATTTTCCTGAATATCCACAGTTTGTTGTACAACTCATTGCATTATGACCTGCTGGTCATGCAGGTATTCATCATTCTGAATAGTAGCACTCCAGTCTGCCAACCACTCATTAACATTATTAGAATACTTTTTGATTACTCTGGGCAGTGAACATCCAGCATTATGGGGACTACATTTTGACCCTTGAGTTGCTACTTCCTCAAAATATTAAACTTCTACAATACAACTCATTTCTTCCATCACTGAGCAATCAACAACACCTTTACCTTTTATTGTTTAAAAAAAAAAAAATCAGCTGTTTTTATCTATACTAAGCAGTTTTCACTAGTTGCCAAATGGAGCATTTATGGAAAGCATCTGAACTTCAGTGGTGGTGCTGCGGTAGCGTTGTCGCCTCAGAGTAAGACGTCCTGTTCGATTCTCAGCTAAAGCGTCTTCTGTGTGGAGACATGCGTGAATGGGCGTACCTTTGTTGAAGGTTGTGCATCAAGGCTGGCAACTTGGTACGTAACAATCTACTGCCAATCATTAGCGGACCGAAGCTCAGCTGTGGCGACCCCTAACCGGGAAAAGACGAAAGAAGATGGAAAGCATCTGACTTCAAATAGAATCACACGTGTGCCTAAGTCTCTTCCTTTAATAAACTTACATGTATTGAATTGCCTTCTGCTGATATATCCTCAGTCCTGAATTCACTGAAGATCTTTACTAACATATATATATTAACCTTTGCAACCATTCACTTTCTGCAGTAATTTTTATTTATTTTTCTTCTTCTTGTGGATTCGGTTTTCTCCCTCTTTTTTCTATGGTTTCTCACAGTAGACTACTCCTACCTTGCTTAGTTTGCTGCACCCATTTGCAGTCTATACTTTTGTTTTATTTAACACTATTAGTTTGTCTACTGTTATTAGTTTGTGGCTGAAAGGTCTTGTGAAAACATCCAGTGAGAGGAACACAACGCTGCTCTAAGACTTAAGAAAATGAGCGCTTGCAGGTCACAGAGGGCCATTAAAAGTGTAAAACTAATTTTCAGTTCAAATACTTGTCTGCCAGCTTTTGTAATTTAAGAAAACTTCTTTAAAGAACAGAAACCACAATGTTTAATCTTTACCAAACAATATTAATAAGAACTTCAAAAACTGTCAGTTTCCCAGAATGACATTAGTACGACAGGGCTCCTTTCAAAGCAAAGACCAAATGTTTTCCAACAGCAAACATTACCATTTACCGATTACCAACACACATACCTATCAACCTCTTAGTGCAAGAAATCTGGCCAAACCCTAACACTGGCCCAAAAATAGGGACACATTTTAAGTACTGCTATTATAAACTTTGAAAGTTGTTAGAATAACGGAATTTCAGTTAGCATGCATTTGCTGATGGCTATGAAGTCTGAAAATCAAATGCATGTCATTATTTAGTTATTTAATCCCAAGATGATCCCAATAATTTGTCAGAAAACCACAAATTTTATGATGAACAAACTAAGCATAGGAGGCAAACATCTGGGCAGTTGAGAGGTATGCTAACACAAACTACTTCTTTAGACTCTACTACTGCAACTATTGCCACTTCAGAAGGCAAAACAGCAAAGCAGTAATAACCACAACCAACTTCAGTTGTTTACTTGGACCACGTATGACAATGCTCTTGCTCATTTTCTTCATGGTAACAAATGTGGCTTCTTTGTGAACAACTTAGCAATCTTTCAGTCACATTCATCCCTCAAAAATTACAGAGTTCTCTGGTTTTCTTGAAGGTAAACTGTCAGCTGCTTGTTCTGATACCAACCTAACATCTTACAGCCTGGGAAGAAAAGCAAACACTGCCAGAATGCTTCTGTAAAATGATGACTAACATGTATCCTCAAAAACTGATAAGAAAAATGCTAAGCATTTGCAGCTTACAAAAAGCTGATATTACTGATTTAAATGCAGGGGCTGTACCCTTTGGATGACCCTTCCTTCTCTTTAGCTATACATTTTAAGCTAGAGGGCTTCACTGTCAATGTGCAAATATCCAGTCTTTAACCATGCAAGTTTTCCAATAAAAAGAAGTTATGTACTCACCATAACATTCCATGTATGTAGTCCATCTCGCCGAACATTATTACGTGTGGGTTCGGAGCCGATCCTCGGCTCCGACTCGGCTGCTTAGAAAGCCTGAAAACTTCTGACTGGCTCGTGGCTAATCGGTATCCCATGGTGCATTCGCACATTCCCCACATCTTGTTTTCTACTAGTCTATCAGTATAAGACAGGAAAAAGGACAAAGGTCCGGAAGAATAAACTGTAATAAAAAGCGCCCTTGTGGTATAAACTACTGTAGAAAAGGAAAAACTGTATCCAGATCCTCCAGGAAGGGGGCTGGTGGGTGGGTTCATAATAATGTTCGGTGAGATGGACTACATACATGGAACGTTATGGTGAGTACATAACTTCTTTATGTTATGTAGTCCTATCTCGCCTCCATTATTACATGTGGGACAGCGTCCCTAGCATCTTGAATGGGTGGCTCACTGGAAGATACTCCTGAGTACTGTGGAGCCAAAGGAAGCTCTACCCCTGGAAGTTAAATCCAATTTATAATGGGAAATGAAGGTATGGGGGGTAGCCCATGTTGCTGCTGCACAAATACTATGAATAGGTATCCTGGCTTGGAAAGCAGCAGAAGTAGACTCCTTTCCCTGAGAACTGTAAATAAAGGAAATACAACTAGAGATCCAGTTTGATGGTGTAACCTTGGAAACTGGCAGGCCCATTCTCACCTCAGCAAAAGAAACGAACAGCTGTTCTGATTTTCTAAATCCTTTGGTCCTGTGGATATAGAAGCGCAGTTGCCTATGCACATCTAATTGGTGGAATGTATAATCTGCTTTATTGGAGTGATTAGGGAAGAACACTGGTAATTCAGTTGTCTGGTTTAAGTGAAATTGAGAACAGACTTTAGGAATAAAAGAAAGGTTAGTCCGGAGAGAGACCCTGTCTTTGTGAAAAATTAAATATGGAGGTTTAACTGACAGGGCCTGTAATTCAGAAACTCGTCTGGCTGAGGTTATTGCTACCAGAAAAAGAGTCTTCCAAGACAGAAATTTCAACTGACAACTATGGGCTGGTTCAAAAGGTGGCAGAGTAAGTCTAGACAGGACTAGATTCAGATCCCAAGGAGGAATGGGGTCTTGCACAGGAGGTCTTAACATCATGGAACCCCTCAGAAAAAGATTTGCTCAGTTTGTGAGACATAAGACTGGAATCATTAATCCCCACATGAAAATTAGATATTGCTGCTAGCTGAACTCGGGGTGTAGCAGCCGCTGAACCCTGGTGAATGAGTTCTGAAAGAAACTCTAGAACAATAATAATGGGAGCTGTAAATGGATCAACTTCTCTGTTGTGTGCCCATATAGAAAATCTCTTCCATTTACTGTGATACAATTTTCTAGTCGAAGGCTTGTGAGAAGAGGTAATAATATGAGTTACAGCTGGAAACAAATCATGAAGCCTGACTAGTGATGGAACTGGAGCAGCCATGTTGTCAGTTTGAGAGTGTGGAGACTGGGGTGAAGAGAACCTGACGTGTGTCAAGAGGTCTGGCACTGGGTCCAGAGTCCATGGGTAGTCTAACAGGTGAGGCCCGAGAAAAGGGAACCAAATCTGACGAGGCCAGTAAGGAGTCATCTTGCTTCCCAACAGCATTGCTTTCTGTATGACCTTGGGGATGAGTGGAAAAGGAGGAAAAGCATAAAGGAGTCCTAGGGGGCAATCGTGGACTAGTGCATCTCTTGGAGACTCTCCTGGAGGAGGGATGAGAGAGAAAAAGGTGCTGCATTTGGTGTTGATGGGGCTGGCAAAGAGGTCGCAGCAGGGTTGTCCCCACTTGTGGAAGATCATACTGGCTATTTTCTGGTTCAAGGACCATTCATGAGGTAACAATATAGCCCTGCTAAGCTTGTCTGCTATCACGTTGGATGGAAGTCCCCGGGATATGCGTTGCAATGAGAAAGCCCAATTCCAAACTCGCAGGGCCTCTCGACATAAGAGGTATGATCTGGTCCCCCCTTGTTTGGTTAGATACCACACCATCGACATGTTATCGGTCTGGATAGCTATCGTCCCTAGAGGGAGAAAGTTGTGAAGTGCTTGCAACGCTAGAAGCACCACTCTCATCTCTAGGACAGTGATATGCAGCTGGGCCTCCTGCTCTTGCCATGTGCCCTGGACAGTCCTGCCAAGATAATGCCCCCCCCCCCATCTGAGAGGCATCCATGGTCACAGTGGCAATGGGTTGGTGCGGTACAAAGGGAGTCCCTGTGGTAAGATTACCTGGTTGAATCCACCAGCGTAGGTCCTTTTTTCAAGAATCTGTAATCAGAATCTGATGATGTAGAGGCAACTGCTGAAATGACCACTGGGATAACAGGAGCCATTGGAGTATTCTCATATGTAGTCTTGCTAAAGGTACCAAGGTTGTGACCGACGCCATAGTTCCGAGAAGCTGCAACACCACCTTCGCTTTGACTCTTTGAAGGGGAAGTATCCTGTAAATTTGTTGCACAAGATTCTGTATTCTGTCTGTAGGTAGTCTGGCTGTCATATCGACCATGTCTATATTTGCTCCTATAAAAGTTATAGACTGAGTGGGCAAAGTAGAGGATTTTTCCCAGTTTATCGAGATTCCCAACTGGGAACAGAGCTTGATTGTGGAATCTCTCGACTGAACTAGGCGATGCCTGGTGGTGGCGGCGGTCAGGAGCCAATCGTCCAGGTATGGAAAGACTTGGATTCCCTGACTCCTCAAATGAGCTGTCACTACTGCCATGCACTTGGTGAACATCCGGGGGGCTGTGGTGAGACCAGAGGGCAGCGCCCCAAAACTGGTAATGATTGGCTCCCAGCCTGAAGAGTAGGTAGCTCCTTGATGCTTTGTCCATCATTATGTGGTAGTAGGCATCCTGGAGATCTATTGAGCACATCCAGCTGTCTCTCCCTAACAGAGGAAGTATGGATTGTAGAGTGACCAATCAGAACTTGGACTTCTTTACATACTCGTTTAACCTGCTGAGGTCTAGCATGGGTCTCCAGTCCCCTGTTCTTTTTGGAACTAAAAAGAACCTGGAGTATGTTTCGAATCCTGCGTGGTCTGTTGGGACCTTTTGGATGACTCTTTTTAAAACAGCTTTTCTATCTTTATTGCCGCTTAGTCCCTGTGATTGGGTGGTACATCTGGGATCCTTTTGGGAGGGCGTGGTGGAAGGGAAAAGGGTATAGAGTAACCTCTGGTAATAATGTCTTGTACCCACTTATCTCGAGTGAGATTTAGCCAGGCTTCTGGATACAAGGACAGGTGACCCCCGACCGGCTCCAAAGACGCACAGTCAGGTTCCACATCAGGAACGCTGATAGGGGCGGTCACGAAAGGAATTGCGACCTCCCTAATTTTGTGGGCCTCCCCTGCCTCTAGGGTGACATCTACCATTATGTCCTCCTCCCCTGCCTCTGAAGGAGGAATCACCTTGTGTGTCCTGGAAAGGTCTCTGATTTCTTAAAACCACATTTTGCAGCTCTTCTGACCTTTAGGGTAAGGTCTAGAAGGAATGGTAAAACGGACTCCCATGGCAGAGAGAGTCTTTCCTTCCTGCTCACACCTGGTGAGGGTATATTTCACCTTGGGTCCAAAAAGAGAGGATCCATCCACGGCAGCATTGGTGTATGTAGACTTGAAAGGCTCAGCAAAGTTGCATAGACGCATCCAGGAATCTCTCCTTAACTCATTCACTCTCCGGAGCAGCTCAGGAAAAGCTGCCTGCTTAATTCCACCATAGGAACAACAGTGCAGCCTGAGCTCATTTTCAGAAAATCCATTTGTAAAACCATACAGAAAACAAATGTTCATAACTCTAACTATAACAGCTAGACTAAAAATGTAAACGCGAAAGTTGTTCAGCAGACACTGACCTTTCCAACAGTGTAAATGTTGACAGTGTATATCAAAGTCATTATTAAATATTTGGCAAGGAATGCTGATATTGTGCATATTTTTTACCTTTTTGGAAAAACAATGCATAATATCTTTGTCAATGTACCATGCAGACCCATACAATTTGAATGTAATTTGTTAGTATGAATGTCAGCTTTAAAATGATACCTTAACCATTACTGTGTGGTGTTCCTTTCTTGAGATATTCACAGAAATATGATTAATATATTAGTTTTCATAAGTGATAAATAAACAAAGCATAATACCTCATCACCTGTAACAGACAGAGTCTACATATCAGTGTAGAAGTTATGCATCTGAATGTCAGCTTCAAAATGATGCATCATTTGTGTAATCACCATGCTCCCTTGCAAAGATATGGGCATAATAATGAAAAGTAATGTAAATGTATAATTTTCATAATCATACAAGACTAAACAAACTGTGATATCTGTACATGTGTAGAGTGCAGAGACACAGTTCTATTACCATGTTGTAAGGAGTAACACTGTCTTCAAAATGAGTTATTACTTGGCACACTGACATGGTCCCTTGCAAAGTTATTTACCAAAATATGAAAAAAATCATAATTTCCATAACCTAATTCCAAACAAACTTTGATATCTGCACGTGTCCAACATACAGGCACAATTCTTTTACCATGTTAGAACCAGCAATACTGTCTTCAAAATGAGGTATTACTTGGCACATTCAGATGCTCCCTTGCAAAGTTATCTACGAAAATATGAAAAAAAAGCATAATTTCCATAACCTAAGTCCGAAACAAACTTTGATATCTGCACATGTCTATAACATACAGGCACAATTCTTTTTCCATGTTGGAACCAGCAATGCTGTCTTCAAAATGAGGTATTAACTTGGCACATTCAGATGCTCCCTTGCAAAGTTATTTACCAAAATATGAAAAAAATTCATAATTTCCATAACCTAAGTCCGAAACAAACTTTGATATCTGCACGTGTCCAACATACAGGCACAATTTTTTTACCATGTTAGAACCAGCAATACCGTCTTCAAAATGAGGTATTACCTGGCACATTCAGATGCTCCTTTGCAAAAGATATTTACCAAAATATCAAAAAAAAAAAACATAATTTCCATAACCTAAGTCCAAAACAAACTTTGATATATGCATATGTCTACAACATATAGGCACAATTATTTTACCATGTTGGAACTATCAATACTGTCTTCAAAATGAGGTATTACTTGGCACACTGACATGCTCCCTTGCAAAGTTATTTACCAAAATATGAAAACAATCATAATTTCCATAACCATATAACCAAATACACAAAAACGAAAACCAAACCAACCAGATAGAAAAAACGGTCCAGGACAAACTCCAACAGGAATTAGGTGGTGGCTTGGCAAAACAGCTTACAATGAAGGCTCAATTCACGATATAACAACTGAAGGTTTATTTAACGCCACACAGTTCTCAAACGTTTTCGTCAGAAAATATGACTTCATCAACCTTCAGTTGTTATATCGTGAATTGAGCCTTCATTGTAAGCTGTTTTGCCAAGCCTCCACCTAATTCCTGTTGGAGTTTGTCCTGGACCGTTTTTTCTATCATATAACCAAATAACTAATACATGTTAGTGTGGAGTATGTGCATATTGTTAACAGATAATAAATTATTCTCGAAAGCTGGATACATAAACAAAAACTTATAATAACCATCACTGAAACCTGTGCTATAGATAACCTATACTTGTTACACCGTATCTGTATTATGATCTAGAACAGTCTGACCATGTATGCAGAAGCACTTTCGTGGTACACAAATGAATTATTTCCCCTGCCAACATCTTCATTACTACATGTTATACACATGTCCCTAAATTCACCCAAATGACCCTCTCAGGAAAATGTTGAGATATGCACAATCACCAAAATTATATATATATATATATATATATATATATATATATATATATATATATATATACGTGCGAACAATGTATATATGTGCAAGTACATTATGTACATACATATATAGCCATATACACGTGCACAGATTATATATATTATATACACACACACACACACACACACACACACACACAAACACAAACACAAACACAAACAAAGAAAAAAATCAGGGGGTTAGGAGGATAGGCAGTTAATGAAGAAAGAGGGGTGTTGTTTGCAATGACTCCAACCAGAGAAAAACACAACCTGGCTTGTACATCCATCAGGGTGATAATGACTTCTACTTATGTGAATAACAGTGACAGCAGCTGAGACTTTTCCCAGAAGTGATAATGACTTACTGCTATATTGTAACTGCACGTATTGCTAATATGATAATGACCTTCCTTTCATTACTGCAAAGGTATGCATGCTGAGACACAGGTGATAATTGCTGCACATAACCTGAGTAGGCATTCATCATATTACATTGTACAGCTGTTATGTAACACAGACTCAGTATCACCAGTAAGAAGACCTGAGTCAGTCAAATAGTATAACACTTAGATATTACTGAGCCCTTCCTTCCACCTAAATTCCACATGACTGAAAGCCAGGAGAAATGCACAAAATATATGGTAGCTCCATGCTGTCAGTAGTCACCTAATGATAACCTTCATCTCACTCAGGCAACTACTGAGTACAATCAGAATAATAATAATAAGACCGGCAGAAATGTCAAACTTATCCGGCTGATCCGTTTAAAATTATTAATTCAGGTTCTCTCACCTAACCATCCCACTGGTTACAATAACAGTCAGAAGTTAAAAAGGCAGAAATATTCTCAAAAATATCCAGTTAAACAATGCCAACATTTCAAGGCCATTTCAAAACAAACCATTTTGAAATGGATCGCACACTGCATCCATTTCTGCTACAAGCACCATGGAAAACCAACTCCTCAGGGGGTCAGATCACATTCCACTAGGGCTACCATCTACCTCTACAGGATTTCTCAGGGGAGTCGCTGCCAGGGATATACTGGAAGCTGCTACCTGGAGTTCTGTACACACCTTCACCAAGCATTACCACCCGCCTATTTTTTCCAAATCCAGGGCAGGATTTGCTACATCAATCTTGCAAGGCCTACTAGCCAGCCCAAACATTTTTTGACTGCCTCCACCCTTCCTCAGCTTTGGGAATCATCATTGATATCATTATAAGTATTTAGCGATTTCAATCCTCAATGACTTGCCAGAAAATCACAAAAATTAACGGCCAACAGACCAAAAATAAGAGGCAGAGATCTTAGCAAACATTTGGACAGTTGAGAAGTATGCAAGGCTCCTCTCCTTACCTCTGTGCAACTTTTACACTAATATTTCACAGATAACAAAAGAAATGTAAAATTTCCAAGCTACAAAATAGCTTTCATACCAGCTTCTTACCATCTAGTCACATATGGGTTAGCTGAAGTATTTGTTCAAACGTAATATGCAGAGAAATGCATTTTACGTTGAATAAGAGAAGTACGGGTATATCTATTCTACCTGGATGTTACAGCCCATACCCTACATTCTGTACCTCTCAACCTCTTAGTGCTAGAATTCTGGACAAGGCCAAATGTAATGAGAAGCAATGACCCATAAGTTGGGGACAGAGTTTATATATTGCTCTTATAAAGCTAGAGAATTGCTAGAATAACAAGGTTTGCATTGGCATGCATTTTTCTGAAGGATATGAAGTCTGAAACTCAAACATTTGTTATTATTTAGTGATTTCAATCCTGGGCGATTTGCCAGAAAACTATACATTTTATTAGTATTAGACCAAAAATATGAGGTAAAAATCTGGACCTTCTGCAAAATTCTGGACAATTGAGAGGTGTGCCTTCATCTGCTGTTTCTATTCACCCAGTCTTCCAGTAATCCTATGAGTTTTAAAATACTAATTTGCTTTGCCATGCACAACTCAATTTGAAAGTCCATTCCATTGGGTGACCACCTTCTCAGAGGAAAAATAATATTTCATATCTAAACTGAAGTATGACTATTTAGTCTAGAATTCCTGACATCTCTGCCTCCCCTCTCCCCATCTTGGTTAATAAGTAAAATTGTTTTCCAGTTCAGTTCCTTTGCAGTTCCCTTTGTGATTTTGTGAAATAAAATCATACCACCTCTCCATTCCATCCTTCTGAAAGGACAGACATGGTATGTTTATAATCCTCTCAACATCCAACTTTGCTCTATTTTACCACCCTAGTGTTCATCTGTATGTTGGTTTTGCTATCTATAGCTTTCTTACCTTTTTGCAGTAGCATAGGTATAGCCTCAGAGGATGTGTCTGATCCTCATGTCACACACAAACACCACACCAGGGGACCTGGAGGTAACCAAAGGCAAGTGGTTGATAACCTACCCATGGCTGAGAGTACTGTAGGATCAGAAGCTGTAGGCCGATGCATATTTTCATTATTTATTTTTATGTTTTTTTTTAGTTACATAAAGGGTAGATGTTTGTTTTTTTTTGGGGGGGGGGGACTGTCCGAGTCCATCAAAACTTGGGACAAAAAACTAGCCAGATTAATAGCTAACACTGGTTGCAGGGTCAACCCAATACAAACGGGACAAATCCCACTATTCTCCCTCTAATCTGAAGCCTGTTTCTACAAGGATAGTTATGCTTAATACTGCACTGAGGAAAAAAAAAAAGACAATAATTTTCAGTAGTTTGGCATAAAACACAAAATACATGTCACAAAAACCCAAATATTAATAAAGCCTCATTTGTATACAAACAGCCTTAGACAAGGAACTAAATATAAACAAACAAGTTGTCTGAATGAAAATAACTCAGGTGTCGATTACTGCAGAAAGCAGGTGCAGCCTGCACAAAAACAGACAGGGTTGTCATCAACTCTGACACCAAACCTCTAAATCACCTGCACTGGGATCTACAGGTCAATAACTGCTAATAGCACAGCAAAAAACACTTAGCACCAAAAGAATATTTATGCTGAAGCATTTAACATTGCCAAGCCCATCACATGACTGGGCACTAAGAATACCTTTGACAGAGCTGCATGGTTCAGTGCTGGCAACTTCAAAACCAATGCTAACAAGCTGGTAAATTCAGATAGCTTAGACAAGCGAAGTTAGAAGGTAATTCCTCAAGAAGTAAATGGGTAAGATCAGGAGAAGCCTCTTTGCATCTACAAAATTGTCATGTTTAAACTCATGGGAAACAGACCACTCTGTAAAGCAGATTTACTGTTCATAAGCTGACAAACTTCTTTATCTGTTAACCAGCCTAACACCCTGAAAGTCGCCCAGAGCCAGAACAACATCCGTATTACATTTATGTGAAACGGTCAGATTTGATACTGCTGTTAACTGAAATCACAGTAGCAAGATGAATTACTTCAGCCTTAGGTTATCAAATGCATATGACAGCAGGGTAAAAACCTGCATTCAACAGATCGTGTACTCAAATCAGGTAATTCAAAACAAAACAAAAGCATTCAAAGAACGGCCAGAAACCAGTGAATAATGTTAAAGCAGCTGTCAAACGTGGATCCCTTGCATTTAAAAGTAACGCTGCTAACAACGCTTTTAATGATGCATCCACAAACTACCATGACATTATTTTTAGCAACATTTTGAAGGGACCAAATGTCAACACACAGTTCTGGCGGCTCCCTTTATTAGTAGCATGACTCTAAACCTTCCTTCTTGCACCGCTTTACTCAGTATGTAACTGCAGCGATTTTTTGCGCCTGCTTCCTCAGCTATACCACTATGTTCTAAAGTGTAGTGTTGCAAGGTACATTCCAAAAGCAGAACAGAAGGGGTGCTACTGGCAGGAAATAAAATAAGCAATTCACATTTTATGGGAAACAGATTTCACACTGCCGTTAATGATAATAATACACCTACTCCCCCATTAGAATGAAGCAAAATTAAACTTTTTTTTGGGTTGGCATATCGAAATACACATATTTTACCTTATAAACTCCTTGGGCAAAGCTGAATGGTAAAGCTGAACCGGCAAACTTCTTCTAGCTCCAGCGATGTGTGCAGACCGTGAGTTCACAAAACAACTTTGAGGGATCCAGTAGCAGGTAAATTCTACAAATATTTGCAGAAGGAAAGGACAGAACTACTGCTGGACCCTCTATTTATTTGGGGGAAAACAAAAGAAATTCACGTTGGAGGTGTGATGCAAGTGGTAACTTGGAATGCAAGATTCCGATTGGCTGCCACCATTTGCTTTAGCAACTACTTTGTAAGCAGATTTTCTAATGAAAGTTAAATGTAAGCCTAATGTAAAAACACACTGAATCGTAGCTGCATAAGATAAATTACAAGTTCAGTTACGATTTCAGTGTGTTTCACAGTAAGCTGATCTACAAATGTACAATAACGTTTCTTCTCACGCTTGTGGAAGGCACTTGGGGATAACAGCTTGCAATTAGTATCTTCTCATGGCGCGCTCGGTGTTAAGCACAGAGGCGCCATGAGAAGGTACTCAGGGTTAATGAGTTAAGGAGACTCCTGAACCCGCCACCCTACTCGCACCATCAGCTGCGTATGAGATCAGCCACATGCAGGAGTTAACAATAGATGTGAGAGTAGCCAACTGAGCTTACACTGTAGATGGGACTGCTTCAGCAGAGGTACCCTGAAGATGATCTCCTTTAGGAGATCTCTCTGAAGTCTCGTAAAATGTGACAGATAGTTCAGCGATCGGAGTGTAAAAGCCGCTGAAGAGAAGATACGCTTCCCGTACCTATCCATCGTTTGGTATTCCTTATTAGGTGGATGGATAGAAGAGGAAGTCTCTGGTAGCTCCTTCTTAGTGGCCGCTGCCACCACCATGGCATCAACAGATAAACCCTTGGATAAAAACTCTTTGTCTTTAGGGGGTGGAAAGAAATTTATTTGGCCTCCTGGGGACCGGTTCCACGGCATCA
Organism: Protopterus annectens; assembly: GCF_019279795.1. Taxonomy (NCBI): domain Eukaryota; kingdom Metazoa; phylum Chordata; order Ceratodontiformes; family Protopteridae; genus Protopterus; species Protopterus annectens. The sequence continues at coordinate 807,828,612 of NC_056748.1, read as the reverse complement.
GGAGTCTGCCATGCTTTCTGACTCACAAGAGCCGAGGACACCACTATAGTCAGTACCAACAGCATCGGCTCCAAAGGCCCAATTGGGCTGGAGGAGGAAAAACAGCAGGATCGGTAGCAGGAGTCGGCTCCGAGACAGAAATGGTCGGAGCAAATAAAAATGTTGGCAAGGCCGACGACTTAAGGAGTCTGAGCACCACTCTCTCAATATCCTCTTCAGATAAGCTCCTGGAGGATCTGGAGGACAGTGTGGAAGACCTCGCTCTTTGCAATATAGGCAATTTTAGTATAGGGGAGACCAGTGGAATGTCTGTAAACCAGCCCTGAAGAGGACTGCTAGTGATCGGCACTGAAACACTTGGTGCCGATACTGCAAGATCCGTGTCCAGAATCTCAATCGGCTCCGAAGACAGTGGAGCCGAAGAGACAAAGGCCAGCTCTGATTTTGGTAACTTCTGTGGAGGTTCAGAGACAGAAGTTGAGACTGGAGAAGGCCTTTTTGAGGTCTTGCCCTTATCTTTTCTAGAAGACTGCGACCTAGCAGTGGAGGAAGAACTGGCTAGGTCTTCCTTGAAGGAAGGTTTAAAATGTCTTTTAGGATCAGCTTATTCTTCTGTTCCTGGAGCACTCTAGGATTAAAGGAATGACAAAAGAGACAAGTTTCTTGAAGATGTATGGCCCCTAAACAGTACACACAGATGCTATGTCCACCAGTAATGGACATTTCTTGCGAGCATTTAGTACACTTTTTAAATCCTGACTGTTTAAGCTCTTTATGTTCTTTGGACATAATGGCAGTAGAAAAAAATAAACACACTCACACAACAAGAGAGGAACTAGATCCTCTAACTTAAACAGATCTAGCCCTAACACTCACACAAAAAATAAGAAGTGATTTTACTAGGTTCTCTAACTTAAACAAACCTAGTGCAAAGGAAAAAGGGAAACAAACTAGCACCTCTAAGTTAAACGGTCTAGTCTAAAAGCACACACTCACGGGAACCACACCCAAAAAGCCAACAGGCCCAAGAATTTTATAAGCAGTAATAAGTCAAATCCGCTTAATAGACACAAATCGGTATCACAATAAAGCTATCAGCAATCAGCAATCAGCATAACACTTCACACAAAGCCAAAAACTACTGAAAAGTAGTAATAATAAATAACTAAATAACTTAGCCACGGCCAACCAAAAGAAGCTTCCGACTGAAGACGTGGCAAACAAGATCTGAGGAATGTGCGCATGCACCATGGGATACCTATTAGCCACGAGCCAATTAGAAGTTTTCAGGCTTTCTAAGCAGCTGAGTCGGAGCTGAGGATCGGCTTCAAACCCACACGTAATAATGGAGGCGAGATGGGACTACATAACAACTTACTTTAACCTTTACAAGATTGTAGGTTGTATAACTTGTTCTTCATTGTACTGTATTTTGCTACTAGCCAAGACTGTGACTGAAAAGGATCCTCAGATCAGTCCACTTATCTAATTAGCAAATTTGACTAACTCACTAATTAAAATATGTACAAAAGCAATGGAACGAACCAGGCAGAATCCAGGCAAGAGGCAGAAGCACAAAAGTCAGTGTCGCTGTATAAGCACAAAAGTCAGTAATGCTGTATAAAAGCACAACAGTCAATAATGCTGTATGAAATCATTCATCATTCATCATGGCAAGGAATCCAAGAACCACGCAAGAAGTCTTCAAATAATAAAAACAATCCACAGGTTTAATAAAAACTGGTAAGCGCTTTCGCTGTAGAGCTTCTTCAGACCAAGTACAAACTAAAGAAATCACACTATATATACACATATTATCAACACTTCATCCAATCAAAGGCTGTTCAAAGTAATTAAAAAAATAGCAAGTAGCAGACACTTAATTGAATCATTCATCTGAAACAAATGAATGCTCATTCATTCAAATTGCAAAGCAAGCAAAAAAAGCAATACTAAAACACATGCTAAAATAGCTGCACTAAAATCTGTCTAACAAAGAAACAAATATATATATATATATATATATATATATATATATATATATATATAGTAAATGAATGGTTACATAATGCTATGCTCTTAAATGAACGATACTAAACAAGAATGTATAAATATATGAATATATATACAAAAATAAATATATGTAAATATACATACAAAAATCATGCAGTCCCAAAAAAAAACCTCACTAATTAATTTCCTTACTACTGTGACATTTATATTACTTGAATATTTGTGTTTTCTGTCCTCCTATCTCTAAATCAAGTTAGCAAATATTTCTTATAAGCATCATACCTTCACAAACTGTACTGTTTCATACTTGAGGCCTTAAAAAGTTTAATGTTGTTTAAATACTACAAAGAAGTGACTGTGGTCATTTAACTTGTGTTTTGTCATGTTACATCAGCTTCTGATCCATTTATCCAGCTCTACACATGCAACCTGCTTACCCACTCTCTTGCCCTCATTTCTGTTTTAATGTCTGCTTTTAAATCAGGGTTTAACTGGACTGCTGATTCTACTAAATCTTCCTTCAAGAACCAGCCTTACGTTTCATCTCTCTAATTCTCTCCTCTTTCTTTGACTACAGATTGGAGGCTCACTTCTTGCTTTGTGAGTCTACAGACTGCAGCCACAGCCTTCAAATAAGTGAAAACATTGACAGCTTACCTGCATTATACTTACTCTGTCACCACCGTACAACAAATGTACCATCTATCCAAATCATCTTTCTATCTGTAGCTCCCCTACTTTTTGTCCCTGAGTGACTCTGAGCCACTGTCTCCAATTTGTAAAGCCATCCCTAGATTTATTTAGTTAACATTTGTTTCAGGGAATAAATGCCAGACTTTCCCAGTAATGACTCTCTTCAGCATAGCAGTGGCCACAAGAAAGGTTGGACAGACAGCCCTTCCACTACTTATTCCTATGAGATGGACTCGACAAGGGTCGCTGATGCCAGTGGCTCCAGTAAGGCATAGTACTAAAACACTACAAAGTCAGAAGGAGGGCTTTCGCCTTTTATATCAGAAGGTGTGAACATGCAAACATGTCAGCTCACTATGTGCATGTATCCCAGGTTCGAATTAGGACAACGAAAACGCATTTTGTCGAATGCGTAAATGTCGAACACTAAACAGTGAACAGGCAAAACATCGAAGAGGCTTTACAGCAAATTATTTCCCTGGGAAAGAAGTTGCTTGGCTACTTCGGTGTTTTTCCGTGTTCTGCACTACAGTGCGGTCTCGGAGTTGGTATATTTAAGTAGGGGGGTTGTGGGGGGGGCAACGCCCCCCACATAAAACAATGTTCCCAACTGTTTACTTTTCCTTTTATTTATGTTGGAACAGTGATTTCTTTCCCTAAGAAAGAAATTGATGTTCCTAGCTTTCGACATTTTCAGCTTTCGCTGAAATAGGGTCGATTAATCCTCGTTCGCTGTTTTCAGTATTCGATAATCTAACATAGACGCTGTATCCCTACATAAACATGAGGCATCTACTACACCTCACCTTAATCAACAGTGTGAGAACGCTCAAGCCCCAATCAGGTGGCAGTATGACACCAACAGCCTGATACATACGCTAGGTGAAGGACAACAAAACAATGGGTGCACATTCCTTCCTTCAGTAATTAGCCCCGTATCAATCCAAATCAGTTACAGAGGAAAAAAAAAAACATGAATGTCACACCTGGAACCATTTCTCTGTCAGAATGTTTTTTCCATTTTTACTGAGGTTATATTATCTGACCCACCAGATAAGATACTAAGCCCACAGTTTGTCACTAGCCATTTATTTCCATCTAGATGTGGTAAAAACAACGTATGTATTTTGTTTTTCATATGCTCTATGCATGTGTACTTCCACTCATGCATTTCCTCTGCTTGCTGTTGTGCACTGCTGTTATATGATCCCTATTTTCTCGAAGTCTGTTCTACTGTCTTCTACCAGGAATCATGAAGCAGTGGTCTCCTTAAAACCCTCTTTCAATGGGTAAGCCAATACTGGCTGCATACAACACTGTTTCCTAAAGCTCAAGGCCTTCCACTTAAATCCAAGTTGTTGACAGACAAAAGGTTACCTCTGTACTATGAAGCAGGCCAGAAAAAGATTATACGTGTCCATGGGGTGCATATTTAAATTCCTCAGTCTATTTCTTGCGCTAAATCAATGTAAAACGCACAGAAGAGCTGTACTTTGACCAAGAATAATACACTTACTACAACAATTTACTTTAGGGTGCAGTGCACTTGTTGGCTCATAGGTGTGTACTAAGCTAATGGCCCTGGGGCCTTTACAAGCCTAGCCATAGGATTACCCTGGCATAGTGCCACCCGAACTTAGTTCCCAGCGCCTCTATCAAGTAGAGCCACTGGAGTTATCCCCGAGGTGAATTTTCTGTTTCCCATCCACTCATCAAGATTTCTCTTGAAGAGGATCAGCGAGGTGCTCTGCTTGACATGTACTGGAAGTCTATTCTATCTAGTCTAATCTATAGCATGGGTAGTCTCTGAGTTATGAACCTGTCCCTCCAGCATGTTCTGTTGATTGTGGTAATGAGGTTGAGGTCTCTGGAGCGTGTGGTGTGGAGGGATTGGGATTTCTTTCAATGTAGCATTTCTAACAGAGCTAGGTCAGACATGGCTTTGTAAGTCAGGTGGAGATCACCTCTAAGTAGGCGATATGAGATAGAGAATAGCTGGAGTTTTTTGAGTCTGACCATATAGAACAAGTGTTTAAGGCCTAGGATCCTCTTTGTGAGGTACTTTTGAGGCCTCTCCAGTTGTTGCAGGTGTCTAGTGAGGTACATGCCAAATGGGACATTGTACTCGATGACTGGCCTAATGAGAGAAGAGTAGAGGGAGACAATGACCTCTTTCTTCCTGGATGCAAAGCCCTTAGTAAGAGATGTGCCACACAGAAGGACTTTCTGACCACAGTGACAATGTGGTGATAAAAAGAGAGGTTGTTGTTAACCTATGTTCCCAGATCTCTTATAACGCCTTCTGCGTTCAGTGGACTACCATCAATGTGGTAATTCATGGGAACCGGGTTTTTCCCAAAGGGGATGACGACACATTTTTTGGCATTGAGCTTAAGGTCATGGTTCTGACATCAGTCATTGGTCTCAGTGAGGCCATTCTTACAAAGTACTGAGCACAAATCTAGTAAAACATGTCTGATACAGAATGACAAACCACAGCTATTGCAGTTGAGCAACTGCTACTAGCATTCTTTTCTGGAAAAAGGATATATACTCCCTTCAATGTACTTGCATATTACATCAGAGATAAAATTTATCTCTAAACAGTAAAATTTGATGGGGTATAACTAGGAAAAAATACAACTCCATGGTAAATCAAATTACAAAGTGAAACCATGTTCTGATCGAAGAGTGACACACAACATAAAACCATGAAGTACTCTATTAATAATGATTTTGGTCCTGTGGGTTATCCAGGCAAATTGATGTGACAGTACAACATTATATCTGTGTCTTAGCAAATCAGACCTCTTGAGTTTTTCTTATCTGTTATACAGTTAACTTGGCATACAGCACTTCAGATGTTAAGATTAAAAAAAATATTCATTACCCAAATGGTTTGAGCATTTTTTTCAGCTATGCAGTTAAAACTTACTCATCATGTGGGGAACCACATCAGTCCCTGAAAGTACAAGTTTTTCACAGCCCATAAAACCCCTCACTCCTCACATTCCATATACCCCAGGGTGTTACTTAATACATACTTGTTCCACAGAGCATCAAGAAATCTCTTTCAGGAAAACTTGTATGTTTGCAGTGAAAAGCAAGACATTACAAAACAACACGTGTAATTTTCATCTATGCTCAACAAAGTGAAAATTATTAATTTAGCATAGAATTCCAAAGTAAAGATGGCAAATTCAGTATCAAGAATATCTGCTTTTTGATGGCAACATTTAATCTCCACAATCAACTACCAGAAAACTCAAAGAGGGAAAGCAAAAATGTACTTACAACCCCCCAGCCAGCAACACTTGCAGAGGTGCATGTAAAACCTTTATTCTCTGCCAAAGAAAAGAAAATCTCCAAATCAGTATTACAGGTTACAAAACACTAATAAAAATCAGTATACACTTTAAAAACAATAATAAACAAAACAAAGAAAAACAAAATAAACAAAAAACAAAGTGGATGCACTAGTTCTGTCCAGTGGCGTGTATCCCACAGAAATAAAACATGTATCTTGCATGCATGCTCATTTATTCCTGGCTTGTTGGAATTTCTGAAAAGAAGCAGCATTATATGTTCACCATAAATGTGCATAGCTAGAAATCAAAACCACTGTGAAATTTGAATGGAAAGGTTGGGTTGGATTATAAAAACAAACATCTGCCATTAGGCATCACGGAGAGCTGTAAGGTACATGCAGTTTGTATACTTCCACTATATCTTGGAAGCATCAAAATGCAAGACAGATTACAGTAAAATAGAAAGTGGCTACACAAAGAAAAACAAATCCATACATGGACATACTTTCTTAGTAGGAAGTAACAATGGTTCTAAAAGACTGGAAAACACAACACTTTCCTACCATTCATAATGTGATGTGATGTGAACAAATCCACTCAGAGCATTCACAGCAACAGAAAACTGACAGTGTATGACAGAGACTTGATTTGGGCCATCAAAACATAAGTAAACAGCAGGAAACTAATTAAAGCAGGCATACTGGGTTATAAGATGTGCCAACCAAATCATGCGCATACAGGAAAATGCGTATGTGGTGGTGCTGCTGTATTGATCGGAGCTCCGCATACATCTATTCTGCAGTGCTATTTGGAATTAAGTGGGTGCTGACAGAATACATGCACTTTTAAAAGCTTTAAAGTCACATCATACCATGTCACAGCAGAATACGCATAAGTCTCAAAGCTGCTTGGTAACATTCCTTTTTACTCATGTTCCCATAATAACAATTTAATGGCATGATAACTGTGCCTACCCAGTAAATTACATGGACTACAAGTTGTTGTTGTGTCTTTCGGCTTTTTCCCGGTTAGCGGTCGCCACAGCGGAACTCCGGTCCACTAATGACTGGTAGTTGATTTTTACGTGCCGAGTTACCAGCCCTGACGCACAACCTTCAACGAAAGTACGCCCATTCACGCATGTCTCCACGCAGAAGACGCTCTAGCTGAGAATCGAACCGGACAGCGTCTTACTGTGAGGTGACAATGCTACCGCAGCACCACCACCGCAGGTCGATTACATGGACAACAAGTACTTCCCCTAATCACAGCACAGCTAAAGCTGGACAATGTCACTGGGATGGAATAAGATAAATTAGTTACTTTGAACCAGTAAGTCGTGTAATTAAGCTAAAAGTACAAACAGGAATACTTACATAAGATGTTTTTGCTACTGTTTTGTCTAGTTGATTTTTATACTATTACCTTCACTTGGCTTGAATGAAAATACAATTGTGGAAGTAAACTTACCCTAACAGCAGACGTACAAATGATCACTGCTGCTGCTGTAGTATTAGCTATATGGGTTATATTCTGCCAAGGATATAAAAGTTGGCCAGCTTCCAAAGCTTCAGAACATCTTCCAAGTGCCTAAAGTGTGAGTCAACTCGAGCTGAACTGACTGAAAATACGGGTTTGAGCACAAAGCTCTTCAAAGCTTTCATGCCAAGAGATGCAGGGAGACTGAGCCCTGAAAGGTCACTGCTAAGAACAGTAAAATGTAAATGTCCACACCCTTGCATAAAGACACTAAAAAACAAAGAGGAAGGAGGGATAGAGTGTCTACTGCAGCAGCGATCAATATGATGAACATATTACAGATATGTAATTAACCTACCATAACAGTACATGTTCGAATGATCACTGTTGTAGTAGCCCTTAGCAATATGGGTATATTACCTAGCTTACTACATTTGTGAAATGGAGGAAGAAGGGTTAAGGAGCACCTGGAGAATGGTTATAGCAAAGCCAGATCCAGTCCTAGATATGGAATCAAGCTTATAGTGCTTTGTAAAAGTATATATAGAGGACCAATTGCTGCTTCTTGAATACTACTAGAATCCAACCATTTCCAAAAAGCTATAGATGAAGCCAAGGTCCTGATGAGTGGGCCTTGACCATGCCTGGAACCACGCCTCTCAACCTGGAAGCATCATAAATATAAACAAAGCCCATGAAAAATAGGTACAGATCTGTATGCTGATTAACATAAAATTTGCATACATAATTATGTAGCCCCACCCACTCCAATGGGATTATAGTATACCAACTTTTAAACACAAACTGAAGAACAGACAACCAAAATATGATCATGAAACACAAAATAAGAAAAACAATAGTGTTTTACTTATATTAATATTTGAACTTCTGTAAAACTAAAATACAATATTCTTTTAGAAAAATAACACTGGGTCAGGCAGGCTGCACTTGCCTTCAACCTTCTTTAAATAACATAAAATATAAACCAGGACAACAAATTATTTATATATTATTAATTAACACAAAACTTTGAACTTGTATAAAACTAAAGTTCTCTTATATAAAAATAAAATTTACTGCCTTGTACTAACTAGCCTACTTACTTACTATTACTACATACAAGGGAAGCCCTGGCTGTGACCAGAAGACAATTAAATCTTTGGAGTATTGCACAGAGGTGATCTCCACTGCACGACAGTGTGGCAAATGTACTTATATTTATTTATATAAAATTTTTATCCTGTAGCATTTCTGTATGATTAATTTTGTGTTAAAGGGAGACAGTACTGTAGCTTAGCAATTAGAATTTGGATTCCCACAACTCCTATTTGTTTCTGTCATTAACAGGTATATGAATCTGTAGGTACATTTCAGGTAATTAATCATTTTGTTAGCTCTCAGGTCTATTTGCTGAGCATACCTTTCAGCTGTCCGTGATTCTGACTCAAATTTTAGCTATCCTCCTCTTAAAGCTGATGACATTTGGAGAAAAGGTGGTGAATTACACTTAAATAATGACAATTATTACAGAAATAGACTTTGTTTACTTCAGAAAATGCATATTAATTCACATTCTTTAATTCTGTCCATGTCACAAGTTAATAACACTAACACTGTCCCGAATCCTGATCAGGAAGTAACCCCAGGTATCTTTGCTGAGTGACTGTTGGAATGAAATCTGTTGCGAGTCATTCATCTGCATTGTTGAGTTAGCCTTGGGATTTGCAGCAGATAACTACAAAGTCCTCACTGCACTTCATCTAGTTCCAAGATTGCCTAAACTCTGTAAGCTGTTTTGGTGTCTAGTGACAGAACAGGAGTTTGAACTGAGAATGATTCTACTGTTAGGGTAAAGACTGGAGTTAACAGATGGGACATTGAAAGGTAGATATTCACAAGCAACGAAAATAATAAAGGTATCAAGGCTGAGTTCAGTTGAACTCTTGCTTGGAAAGAGTGCCATTCACATTTGTGCACTTAATGTGGAAAGTCTTTCCATTACATATGAGGCCAACCACTGTAAAGCATAACAAAAAAAATCATACTGAAATGGGGTGTGTAACAGAGTAGTACGTCTGACCTTTCTGAATACTCACTTCAGACCAATAAGGTAACAGTAATGTGACTTTTGATTTATAACCACCACCACCCAAAAAAAATCACTTGATAGTACTAGCTCTCCAGCACCTCTTCCTGTAAACAAATTCATTCTTCCATCAACACTATTTACCATTAAAATAGTAGTTTAAATGTTTTGCAGATACCCTTCTTACCTGTTGAGAGTAAATGCTTAATTCAAGGATGCCTTATTTGTATATATAAAGAAACAAACAACAATACAGTTTGCCACACTCAAATAATGTCATCATACCTCATCATAACTCTCAGCCTCTGAGCATTAAAAATCACAGCCCTGGAATTTAAAAATCAAAAACATGATCAGAAAGAGGAGGACTTTTTTATTTTTTTTTACGAAAGATGCACTTTATACAACTAATGAATCCTTGTATAAGTTTATTTTAATTACTTAATATGTGCACTGATAAAACAGGTTGACTTTAGGAAAAAAAATTGTAAATCCAGAAGGAGAGAGGCTAAATTTAAGGGACAAAACCACGTCTATGTGTAAATCATAGCAGCTGAGAGGTATGAGTGCCATTTTAATTCTAAACAGAGACAGGCAACCTTTCAAACATTTATGGCCCTAGAAACAAGATATGTTTCTGCTATTACAAATTTCAAAGACAACTACACACCAGAAGCTAAATGTATTTTTCCTGATGCATTTAGGATCATTAAAAATCGATGCACCATTAACTGAGAAATTAATTATTATATGAATGAAAGAATGCTTCCATCGCCATTACATTATAGAAATGCAATACTGTGCATCCAAGCTGCTTCAAAGCCACTGCTTATGTACCCTGTCACTTGTGTAATGCAACTCCCACAGAGTTCATATACTAGTGGTAAATGACGAAAATAAAATACAGTGGACTCAATGCAAGAAAAAATACATTGTTAGACTTTGTGTAATTATGCTCATATGGGTGAACTACATAGTACATTTTTTAATGCACCATGACAAACTTTCCTCAACTCTCATCACATGCTGGTGTCAAAAAATCAGTGCAACAAAGGTAGTGGTAATGACTCAATGATAATACATTTTTCTCAATGTGATAATTTAAAACACCACCACTTACTGCAGAAAGCAAATAGTCCAAACAATGTAATACCAGCATAAAAATGATTCTGACTCTGAAAAAATGATATTTTGCCCTGAACTGCAAGGTTTTTTTTTGGGGGGGGGGGGGCATATTATTATATTACGCATCTGTGAATTACAAAAAAACACTTTTATAAACAGCAACACTTTACAGGACTGCAAAGTACCAGCCCCACAGACACAATATCCTTATTAATTGCTTGCTGTCTGTCTGCAGAAAGCTAACAGTTCTATGATCGCATTTGCTTTAACGGTTTTGCTCCCAGCACTCACTGTTCAGACAAGAATGATTCTGTGAATGAAAACTCATTTCAGAGGGAGAGTCAAAACTACACTGCCTGTACAAAGTGTGTTTTATTCCATCCAACTCAACGTCTGGAAAACAGGGAACTGTTTGACCTCTGTCTCTTACCTGATACATTAGACCCGATGGACTCCTGTACTGGAAACAATATTAGTAATCCCAAAATGAAGGTGTAATTGCTTCTTAAAATACTCAAAGGTGAGGGAGACATCAAAACATCAGCCAAGTAAGTCATCATAGTTCGTGAACCTATTCATTCCCATTTGGCATATATCCTAAGTGTGTGAATTGATGTTGCACTCTGCACTTTTTATAGCAAATCCTCACGTCATGTCTCACAGTTTAGTAGACTAATCCCTCAGCCCAGAGCAGTCCTCAGCTAAATTCTGACAGGCTGGCAGGCTGCTCACAAAACTGATGTCACTGTGCACTCCTCCACATGATGCAGTCAGCCCTAAAAAATACCCCCCCCCAAAAATTTAAAACAAAAGCCGGGAAATTCAGAAATTAGGGGTGCCACTCGGGAATCGTGGCACCCCATTATTTGGACCTCAAAATATGGAAACAGCTGAGTGATTTGGTACAGTTGAGAGGTATGCCTGGAAGAGTTTTGTTGTGGAGAGTATAACAAAGGGTTATTACCATTTGGAAATGGCCTGCTTTGACCCAGGTTGTCCCTTCTTACCTTCACAAGAAATGAACAATTGATCTGTCAATCTGAAAGTTTTAGTTCTGTCAAGATAGGATCTGAGCTGTCTGTGGACATCCAAGGTATGGAGCATCTTTTCTTCCTCATTTTTAGGTTCAGGAAAGAAAACAGACAGATTGATAGTTTGGCTAAAAGTAAACTAGGACATCACTTCAGGCATTAAAGAAGGATTACTTTAGAGAGATAGGGTGGACTCAGTGTAAGAGCTTGCAAATCAGACACACTTCTTGCAGTGGTCAGAGCAATCATTACAACTGTTTTCCATGTTAAGAACCTCAAGTCAGCCAGATTAGCTGTCTTAAGTGGAGCAAGTATTAGCTTTTCCTCCCCAAACCCATAATAAGATAACAAGAAGAGGCCATAGTTTTTTTTGGAGGCCTCTTATGCAAAACCCATTTGAAAAATATTCTGACATGAGACTACATTGAAAGAGGAGGATCCATGGAACCACATGCTGAAATGGCTGAGAAATGAACCTTTTTTTTTAACAAGAAACATCTTTAGTGAATTACCACTTATGACACAGTCATACATTTATATAAAAGAAAACAAACCATACTGACAATTTCAGTTGCAGAGATTATACATCACTTCTAATCTATAGAGTCATTGTCAAATGTTATATAGCTCATTCAATTCCTGCCTTCCCTCATTCCTCCTCCAAAACATTATTTTGCATGTATTGTTCCCACAATTCCCATTTTTTTATGTAATTTGCCCTTATCCTTTTCGAAAGTTCCCATTTCCAGTTCTTTTATCTTTGTGACTAAATTCACTACTTCTAGTACAGTTGGTTTAGACTTTGATTTCCATTGTCTAGTAATTGCTATTTTGGCAGCCACCAGAACTCAACTCAACAAGGCCTTATTATGTTTAAGCAATTCCAATTCTGTATCACAGTTCAAAAAATATTTTCCTTAGTTATACCAATTTGCTCATACAGTATTTCTGACAGTAGTATGTAGGGAATTTGTAAAGTCTGCCAACTCATTACACTCCCAAAAATATGTTCCCAATTACTTCACCTCCAACATTTGTAATCTAGCTAAGGAAAAATTCTTTGGAGTCTGCCTGGGGTATAAAATACCTATGCAAACACTTCCAAGCAAAGATCCTAAGTCTTCTAGACTTTGATGCATATTTGGAAGCCATACATATATACTCTCATTGTTTCTTTGTGACTTGCTTATTCAGTCTCTCTTCCCAATCCTAACTTCTTCTGATTGACTTCTACAGTTATCATGCAATATTTTATATGCCCTACTAATTTTATATATATATATATATATATATATATATATATATATATATATATATATATATGTACATATGTATATATATAATCAGTTCTTGACAGGAAAGGAGATCTCTAGCCTGCAGTCCAAATGAATTATTGGCTTCTTCCCAGTCTATTAACTTTCCTTCTCTAATTATTTGCTCCCAATATCTTGGCTTCTTTGCCAGTTATTCCAGCCCCCTCTTGCCTATTCTCTGTACCTCTAATCACAGTCATCCCTAACGGGAGAATCTCCTTTCTCCATTCTCATGTTGTCTTAGTTCTTAGAATACTTTCTGCTACTTTATAATTATAATATTCTGTATAATTAATGTTATTCTCCTTAAGGATCTGCAACCAAAATCCTAGTATCTCCTTGTTTCTTGACCTCCCCCCCAGTTTCATCATCATCCCTTTCCACTTTGAATTATAGCTTTCCGCTTATGCTATGTATAGGAGCCTTAATTGTGAAGCTCTGAAATACCCTTCAAATCAGGTAATCCCAAACCACCTTGATCAACTTCTCACATGACTCTTGCTCTCTTCCCCTCCCAGATAAAATCCTTCAACTCTTTATTAATTGCTATTCACAGCTTTTCTTCTGGTTGATAAAATATGCCTGACCTGTGTATAAAACTAAAGGGATTAAAAACATTCTCACTATTTGTATCTTGCTAATTATATCCATAAGAACAGAGCATCCAATTTCTTGGCTTTTGTATTATCTTTTATTTAGCCTCTTCCCACATATCCTTAGCTGCCATAACAAAATCCTTTTTAATCCATACTCTTATATACTTCATTTCACCTTGTCCCCATAAATATGGGTATTGCTGAACCAATTTGTATGTGGCTTCATTGTTTACAGCTATTGCCTTTGTTTTTTCCTCATTCATTTTGAATCCAAAAAAGACCTGAAACTTTCTCAAAATGTTCCACAACACAGAAATGCAATTTTCTGATTTATCAGGTATAAAATAATATCATCTGCAAATAAAGCCAACTTTTCTTGATTACCACACCAATTATATCCTTGCCAAGTCCCTTGTTTTCTTTGCCAAAGTTGCTAAATATAATGCAAATAACAAAGGGGAAAGAGGACACCCCCTGCCTGGTTCCTTTGCACAAACAGAACATATCAGAGAGGAATCCCCCCACTTTAATTTTCACATCTGATTCCTCACATATCCATCTAATCAACCTTATAATTTTATCATGGAATGCAAATGCTTCCATTACCCTACTCATATAATCAGATCTTACTCTAACATATGCTTTCTCTGCATAAGACCCAACAACAACAGTTATGTTTTCTTACACTCTGCATCCCTCTAGATCATCATTGTCCTATTAATGTGTCAAATGTTTGCCTCCTCACCACAAAACCACACTGATCCATATCTATCCGCTTTGGAATCACCTTTGCCATTCTTTTAGCCATTATAGGCATAAACATTTCAGAATCATGGTTTAGAATTGAAATGGACTTATATGAAGCTGGATTGGATAGGTCTTTACCATCTTTAGGTATTACAGCCACCACAGTTTTCTTCCAGGATGATGGAGCTTCTCCACGTTTTAAAATACTGTTAAAAAATTTCAGATTTTTATCATTTTCATCCCTCCTAGCTTCCAAACATCCTCAGAAAATACCATCTATTCCTGGAGACTTTGCTGTAAGTTTGTTATACATCACCATATTTATCTCAACTCCTCCTATCCTAACTGTTAGTAACTGAGCCTTATCTCCTTCTAACCTTGGAATATTTAATTCTTCCATGAACATTTCTACTTGTACTTTTTCCTTGATTTCCACATTTCTCTGCTTTATACAGATTTTCATAAAATTTCTGAAATACATCTAATACCGCTACAGGATCTCTGGTTATTTTTCTTGTTGTAGGCTCCCTAAGCTTGGCAACAATCCTTTCGACCTGTTGCCTGAGCTGCTGTGCTAATAAGTCCAGAGTGCAAAAGCTTTCATCAAAAACAGTTGCTTAGTAGCAATCTTTCTAAACTCATACATATTGTCTGGATACTCCCTTATTTTCTCTTTAGCACTCTGCAATTCTGCCTCTTCTTGTTCTGTGAGATTACCTCTATTCTGCAATATTTTAACCTTTGTCAGTCCCTCTAAGTAAATATTGTTACTTTGTAACCATACCTCTTTTTCTTTAATTTCCAGCTTATTTTTAAACCCTACTGTAATTTTATCCCAATCCCTAAGTATATTTTCTGAAGAAATTTCTATCTTCCTTAATAACTCCTGAATAATTTTCACCACATATTCCTTAAATTCTTCTTTATTTAACAGATAGGCCAGGAAGTGCCAGTGTCTCATTTTTATTTTAGCATTGGTGTGTGATCTGGAATAGTTACAGGATACATATCAAAACTTTTAATTAAATGCACATGTTCCTATGAAATATAATTTCTGTTTAGCCAAGCCCAGTTTTTGAACCTTGGGGAATAATATGTAAATTCTCTCCAAAGTCTTACTACTGAATCAATATCTTTCATACCAAACATTTTCATGCATTTCTTCAAAACCCAATCATTTTACCTTCCAGGCCCCCCCCTCCCAGGTACATCCTTACTGTTGCAAATCAAATTCCAGTCCCCACCTGTAAGTAATTTTCCCTGATGAAAGCTGATTACTTCTCCCAGAAAGTTCTTAAGATCCAATGTAGCAGTTTTAGGTGGACTATAAATACATGCCAGAAATTAATATAAGTATTCTCCTTTTCCTTTGTCCCATTTATTCTGCTGAACAACCATCCTGAAATCCATTCTTTACCAAATTTATATGCTCATATCTTTCCAAATGTATCCTGTAGCATGGCTCTTTGTACTTTATATTTTTAATATAGTTCACTACTCTCTATTTTTTGTATACATCTGTGAGACCATCCACATTTAAATATAATATGGAAAGTGTTGTCATTATGACAAGTTATTATTCTCACCTGTTATTATATACAACAGCTTTTTTAATGCCTAGCTTCAGCTTTTATGTTACATGCAAACACTGTTTGGCAGGTTGATCTTTTATACAAGTTGTATCATTTCATATCTTACAAAATTGTTTGTTTTAATGAAAACCTTCAAAAAACACACTTCCAGAATACCCCCACAACCTACAAACTAGCAAAAAAAGTACATCTTCAAATAATGTTTAACCTCCTAACAGGAACAAATGTCCCACACTGACAGCCACGATCACAGGCTTGAATTGATCTATGATGAAGGTTATCCATATTAAAACGCATGGTACAGCCTGTGCTTCTACTTACACCAAGTGCTTTCTGTTTTTGTCTTTATTTTCATTTCTCTCCCAGATGTAGAAAACAACTTGAATGCTTTCAGAAAACAATAACTCGTAGCCATTGAAAGAAAGACATATTCTTTCATTACATTCAGTTAAGCCAAAGGCCTTAATCCAATCATTACTCTATGCAAAAGTAGGAAGAAGCATACCAAGTTTACTTCTATCATGCTCCTTTGTCGTTAACTGATCCTTGAAGGAGGAGTAAGAAAGGCTATAGGATAGTAATTTACAAATATTGTAAAACCAGAAAAGAACTAACACTGAATGGGTGCTGGTTATATTTCTGGAGGTCTACTTCACATAACTGAACACCCAGATGTTCTACTTTCATATGGCCAAGACCATATGATCGAATATTTGAATGTTCGAAAATGTGAAAAAAAAAAACTAAACAGTGCTAGCAGGGGGGGCAAGTGTCCCTGCACCCCCCCACACCCCGATATTTAAATATACCAACTCCAAGCTTGCACTACATTGAGGTAAACAGAAATCTTCCCATTTTACGCTCTATGGAGATCCCCATTCAGACCGTTCGAACTTTTACAAGTTCGATCATATGGTCTTGACCACATGAAAGTCGAGCTTTTAAAAGTTCGACCTTCTAAAGGGGACCCATTTCTGGCACTATCCACAAAACTTTTTCCATTGGCTAATATATAATTTTCTAGTAGCAGGCTTTCTTGCCTCCATTCGTACCTGCTGCACATCCTCAGTAAACAGGGGCCTAAAAGGAATTAAGACCCTATCATCCATGAATTCAGTTGAATTTGACTGGAGTTGGGGTGCATCAAACACCCTGGTCTTGTGTAAGTAGACCCATTCTATGAGGAAGCATGTGATAACTGCCTCTGGCATTTTCCAAAAGAAGGGACAACCATTGTTGCATGGGCCAGAAGGGAGTCTTGGGAGATTCCTTCTGAAGCTTCAGAAGTACCCAGGATATTAGTGGAAAGGGTAAGAAATCATACAGGAGCATTCCTGTCCAAGGAAAAGAAAAGGCATCTACCTTCCAGGCCTTCTTGCATGGAGCCCTGGGGCAGAATCCTGCCAGCTTGCTGTTCAGACAGGAGGCAAACAGGTCTATTTGAGAAGTTTCCAACAGATGGATCAAATCTGATCTAATTTTTATTTGGAAGATCTGCCCTTGTCCTGCTTGTCTGCCACACTACCTTGTTCTGACTGAATGAAGGATGCCTATATAATGAAACTGCTCTGTGAAGCTATATTCCAAGCTAACATGTCTAGTCTGCAATGGGGATACGGTCTGGTTCCCTCTTGCTTTTTTTATGTACCACATGACTGTGGTATTGTCTGTAACAACTTGAAGAGGTCGAGGGGACTGAAGATGACTCAGAGAGTTAAGTGCCTTGATCAGGGCAGGCATTTCTTTTTTATTTATGTGCTTGCCTCTGTCCTTGGAGTCCCGCATGCCTTGCACTTGTACTCTTCCTGACACTGATCCACAAGCAAAGTCTGTGGCATCTGTGGTGACTGACTACTTTGGAGCAGAAAGGAAGAAGGGGAGAACCAGATTTAGGGAAATTTGCTATCTTCACCAAGTGATTTCTCTTCTAACAAACCCCAAAACTGGGATTACAAAAGACAAAGGATGTTGGCACTGGGAACAAAGAGATTTTAGATACCATTGTATCTTTCCCATGTGGAGTCTTGCCAGGGGCATCATGAGAATCATAGATGCCATGAGACCCAAAATCCTGAGGTATTCCCTTGCAGTGACTGAAAAAAACCCACCAAAATATACCTAGACATAGATTTGTTTACTCATGTGGAAGAAAAACTGTTTGAACTGAAGTGTCTAGCTGACACATCAGGAACAGAATCCTGTGGGAAAGAGTCAAAGAAAGACTTTTGAATGTTGTAAGCTTGTAAAACAGACTTCTCATCCAAGAGAAAGATTTCTGACACTTTGAAAAAGACTCTGCAAAGATAAGCAAGTCATCTACATATGGAAAAAATGTGGATACACTGTAGCCTGCAATGAACTATAAATAGAACTAGATACTGTGAACCATCTTGGTCCAATGGATAGTTCAAAGAATAAGGCAGACAACTGATAATGTAATCCAACACCAAAAGAACCTTAAGAAATGCCTGAAGTCTGGATGAATAAGGATGTGATTATAAGCTTCTTTTAACTCTAGTTTACCAGTAAACATAAATGAGGAAGAAGAGGTGACAAGTTATGAAGTGACAGCATTTTTGAACTTGGGCCCCATCATAAAAGGGTTTAGGAAAGAAAGATCCAAAACTAGTCCCCAAGCATTTTCTTTCTTTGGCACTAAAACATCCTTGAATAAAAAAACTTTCCCAGCTTGGGAAGGGGGAACTAGCTCTATCACTCCCTGGACAGCATAAGCTAAAGAACTGGGGGAAATAAAGGAGTCTGGTCTGGTAGATGAGGAATTCCTATAATGGAGTGATTTCCTCCCACTGCCACCTGTAACCTAGTAAATGACCTTCAAAACTCATTTGTCTGAGACTATCTGTTGCCAAAGAGAAAATGGGATATTCAAACTTTCTAGAAGGGAAAAGGGGCTGTCAGGGTGGGCAGGGAAATGTCTCTTACACAGTCATTCTGACTTGTTGGACTGTCCTTGGTTTTGGGGGGAATGTTTTTAGAACCCCCCTGCCATTTCTTCTTAAACACCTGTTTACCAACATTATGTTGCAACTTCTTATTTTGTTTTGTTTTCCAAAAGTGGTTGAGGGGCTACAGATTCCATTAGAACATGTGGAAAAGATGGGCTGACACATTTTAGAGACTTACTGAATCAACTCACCCCTTTTATGACACTTTTTGATAACCTCACACAGAGTAGCCAAGGAGCCAAAAATTGAATCTCTATCCCAAAGAAAATTTTTTAAATCTCATTTTTCACATTATCTGGGAGGTTCTGAGAACACAGCCAGGGGAACTTATGTAAAACAGTACCAGTGGCCATAGCCCTGGAAGAAGTATAAACTGAATCACACACACACTGTGAAGAATGAGTAGTGACGTGTACAATGGAGGAAACTAAATTACTTAAAGCAGATTTTCCTCACAAGAAGAAACTGCAGAACATTACTTATGCTTTGACAAATCAAAATTCTGAGAATCAAAGTTGCAGAAGCATATACTATTTCCCCATACTTATCAATGCTTTTCCCATCCTTGCCAGAAAGAATGGGATTGGAATTAACCAAATGTTTAGCAGCAACATGATTAACTAAAGCTATAGCTGCTGGGTTAGGTTTGGGAAGAGTGTATAAAAATTAAAAAGATTGAGGAAATTTATACATTCTATTTACCTTTTTTAGGGGCAGCAGCAGATTACTGGGAACATTTCTGGCAGTGAGACAACACAACACACACAAGCACACACGCACACACGCACACACGCACACACGCACACGCACACGCACGCACACGCACACGCACACACACACACACACACACACACACACACACACACACACATCCTCCAGAACTGGAAGAATGGGTAAAGGTTCTGGAAATTCTTTCTGTAACAAAAGCTAACAGTATTTTTTGACAGACTGAGGAACCTCAATGTTCTCCCACTGAAAACACTGGCACAATCTGGAAATAGTCTCAGAGAAAGAAAACCTCCACAGAGAGTATCAGATCTAAGCTTTTTTCTTAAGTCTGAATCAGGAAACTGAAGAGAAATGGATACTCTACGAAAGGACCTTACAGAAACAGATACTTGGTGCCAGAGCCATGGGCTCAAGCTCAATGCCAAGAAATGTATAATTATTCCCTTTGGGAAAAAACATGTACCCGTGAATTACTACATAGGTGGCAGTAATCTAAACACTGAAAGTGTGATAAGAGACTTAGGGACACAGGTGGACAGTGGTCTTGCCTTCGATAACCACAATGCCACAACAGTCAGGAAATCCTATGTGGCACACTTCATCACTAAGGGCTTTTCATCCAGAAAAAAGGAGGTCATTGTCCCACTGTACTCATCCCTCATTAGACCCATTATAGAATATAATGCCCCATTTGGTATTTACCTCTCAAGACATCTGCAACAACTGGAAAGGCCGCAGAAATACCTCACTAAAAGAATCACAGGCCTAAAGCAGATGCCTTATGCTGACCGCCTTAAAAAACTCCAGCTATACTCTGTCACATATCGTCTACTCAGAAGCAATACATACAAGGCCATGTCAAACCCAGAGCTGTTGGACATGCTACACTTAAAGAAATCCCAATCCCTCAGAGCCACATGCTTTAGTGATCTAAACCTTGTCATCACAATAAACAAAACATGTTGGAGGGATAGGTTCCTCACCCAGAGACTCCCCAGACTCTGGAATAGACTGCCCATACATGTCAAGCAGAGCGCCTCTTTGGCCCTCTTCAAAAAGGAACCTTGATGATCGGATGGGAGAAAGGAAATTCACCCCGGGGATCATGTCAGTCGCCCTGCTAGACAGGGGTTCAGGAAAGTAAACAGTGTGGGAAGAAACAGCCAGGGAATTGCTATGGCTAGGCTTGTATAGGCCCTAGGGCCGATAGCCTAGTACCAACCTATAAACCTATAAAACCCTATATCTGTTCCTTTCATCTTCCTGTCTAGATGCAGAATCTTGAATCTCTTCAGAAAGAGAGGTTATCCTCTTTCTTTCATCAGAAACTACCTTACAAGAAGGATCAATAGCCTTAATTAAACTCTGAAAGAAACAAGTAAGACTCCAAACACTATCACAGCTCAAAGGTAGCAAATCTTTAATGTAACAAACAGGTTAGCACTTTCGGAAACAGAATGAAAAACACGTTTAAAATACTAAGACACCAATCACTAAAAGGAGGGATGACATTTCCTGAAATCACTGCTAACTGTACATCCCATTTATACAGCCAAAAAATCTACCAACCAATCAGCAAACTCTAAAAGAACTAAACCTCCATAAAAGCAACAACCTCTTACTAAGTGGGCAGCTCTTTAGAAATGGTTTCAATGTTAATTTCTCGTTAAACCCAGGTTCCTATATAAGAGTTAAGCAAAAGAATCCACTTTTGCTCTTCAGATTCCATTCTATTTCTAAGTCCCCATCTCTACTGTTCTCAATTCTAAAAAAAAAAAAAAAACTAACGTAATGCTCCTCCCCCTTCTCTTTCACATGCCTTGCCAAAGCACTGGTATCTTTCCCCCTGCGAACATCACTTGCATGTTCGAGTATTCTCTCAGGCTGTGGTTAGTCATTCCAATGTAAAAGGTACTGCATGTGACACAGCATGCCATATAATCAAATCTGTATTCCTACAATTTGCAAAAAAAAAAAAAAAAAAAAAATCAAACTCCAACTTGAAACCCGTTGGTTCATGACAATAAGATGTGCATGTAAAAATAAAATTACATGTTCTACATGTCCTACACATAAATGTACCACTCCGTTCAGAGTCTTGTCTATGAACTGTGTTCACATTTTTGTAGCACAATTGCCTTTTGAGGGACAGATTATTCCTAAAACTAAATCTTGGGTTACCTTACTAATCTCAGGGTCCATTAAAAGGATCGGCCAGTACTTTCTCAACAATTCACAGACAAAGTTGATATAAGTTTGATATCATTAGAATAGGTAAAAACTGGTCTATTCCTGGTATTAGCCGAAGTGGCTTCATTGCTCCTAGCAAGACTACTATTGCTTCTACGTGAAAAATAAGGCTGTATCCCTACTGGTCAGCACCTCTTTAATACAGGTATCTATATTAACCATTCTATACCCCCTCTTAATAAAATCCTCCCTCAAATTAGAAAAGACTTGATTCATCTCAGCATCCACACTATGTAACTCCATGAGCCTCAGAAACTGACCCATGAGGACATTCTTTGTAATACATCCTGGACACATGCTATACTTATATAAGAGAGTATTTTTCTTACAATCTTTTCTATATAAACTAGTAATAATGTCAAGAAAATCAACACACTCAGCTGAGGACTGATAACTAAATTTAAGGAATGTAGTAGTACTGCGTAAGAACTCCACAAAGCCTACAATATGCTTTCCTGTGTTACTCCATATGCTAAAAATATCATCCAAAAAGTGTTTCTAGAAATATATTGACTTAAAAAGGATGTTGCTTGTAAATACCTTCTCATGTTCCCATAGTGTCAAAACTAAATTTGCACATGTATTGGCACACACAGTGACTGTAGCTACACCCATTCACTGAATATAGTATTTTTCCTCAAATATAAAAGTATTATTCTCTAATGCAAACTCTAAGAGGGTACAAATCCGCTCTACTTTATTAGCAGTAAAATCTGTTTTCTTGCTCAAGAAAGTCCGAATACGTTCTACAGCAAACTCATTGGGAATGACTGTAAATAATGATGCTATGTCTAAAGTAACAAAGAAAAAATAATTAATATCACAAGTTGTCCCTGTCCATTCATACAAATCTTTCTAAAAAACTTTTAGTATCTTTCAAAACAGTAGCTACAGTGTCCAAACCAGGTCTTAAAGTCTTTTCAATATAAATCGAAAGGGGCTCAGCTGCCCACCCTTTGCTTGACAAAATACGTCTCACAGGTGGTCAATTTGGGTCCTTAAGGACCTTCAGAAGTCCATATAAAATTGGGACTACTGGATGCTCAACCAACCACAATATAATCATGTAAGCTAGAATCAGTAATACCAGTCATTAATAGATCATACAAAAATACATGAACTCTATCAATAAGAGCTCTGATTTTATATTTCATCACACTGACATAGGTCGTATTATCACTCAACAGCTGTTGCATCTGTTCAAGATAAAAGGACCTGTCCATTATCGCCACACCTCCACCTTTGTCTACAGGCCTTATTTCGATGTGTGAGGTCTCTCTAAGATCTCTCGATTCAGACAGTTCATCGGTTGTAATGTTACAAAAAGTATGTTTTTGTTCACTAGTCAAAGATTTACGAATTTCTACATCACAGAGAGACACAGACACTTCAACATGTGGATGAGCAGTGGGAACAAAACAGCTTGGTTTCCTAAAGACATTTAGAGACTGTTTTGTTCAGGGTAACAAAAGAAATAAAGAAATGTTCCTTGCAAACAACCTAAGGTCAACCAGTACTTCCATCAAATTAGAGGCTGGGAAGGAATAAAAGAAAGACGTTTATTCAACAAAGCTAATTGGTGTTGCGCCAAAGTGCAGGAAGAGATATTAAATAGCAAACATTCTATCTCCTGCTTCTTGTTTGTACAGTGTTCACTGCATTCTGATAACAAACACGCCCCCTTGCCACTCTGCTCTGTGTACAGCCTTTTCTCTGCTCATTCTCAACGGGAAAAGGGGCTGGCAAAGTAAATTCTGTTGAAACCATTTCTAAATTTGTAACATTAGATGTAGAAGGCATTGGTTCTTGTCTTGGTTCATTTCATACAAGTAGCTGATCTATTTGTACCCACTACCTTGTCTCTCCCATTAACTTCAATAGCAGCAACCATAATCTGTGTACTCATGTCATTTGTTACATCGTCTCTGTCAATTCCAGGCACGAGAGTACTCATATTAATCTCCACAGTTTCTTGTGGCCAAAAGAACACACATCCCTTGCTGAAATCATTCAAATCCTGCTGTATATTCTTAATCTTAGTACTGCATAAGGATTTCCCAAGTTAAGTACACTGTCACACAGTTCATCAATCTTAACTTTGCAAGTTTCAGAGCTAAACATTGAGCACAACTCTTTCTGTGCTGTATCTATCTCAGCTGCCAGTTGCTTTTCAAGTGGATAGAAAAACTCGCGTATATAAGTCTTAAATAATTAGGACTTCAGATTCAGAGTCTGCAACTGTTTAAGCAGCTCTGGATAAAGATTTCTACAGGTGGGCATTTTTAAAATCCTTAGCCCACATGGAATTGCTTTAAGTTTAATGGCAGCCTCAAAATGTAACCGCTGTCATTGCCACCATTTAAATATGTAAAGTGTATTCTCCAGATCTCTTAAATTTTCAAAAAAATCAGCACTTACTGCCAAATCTGCTGTTACTTCCATAGCTCCAAAACCTCCTCAGCTGCACTTAAAAGGGGATTAAAATCCAAAAACAACAGTCTGTGCACACGTTAAGTTCTCTGTCCTGGATTACAGTCTAGCTACAAAGTAGATCCTTTAGCCATGTCCTGACAGTCAAACACAATCCAATCATAGCCGAAAGGAGAACTGGTAACCTGGTAACCAGACAAAAGCAGGAGTCATAGAAAACTTTATAAAAGAAACAAGTAAGACTCCAAACACTACCACAGCTGTCATCCCTCCTTTTAGTGACTGCAGTTTCTTAGTATTTTAAACATGTGTTTTTCATTCTGTTTTATGGTCTGAAGAAGGATGTTGTTTCTGAAAGTGCTAGCCTGTTTGTTATATTAAAGATTTACTACTTTCAAGCAGTGGCAGCATTTGGAGTCTTACTTGTTTACTTTAGAAAGTTTTGTGTGACTCCTGCTTTTATCTGGCTGCCAGTTCTTCTTTTGATCTTAATTAAACTCTGAGCCAGACCCAGTAATCTATTCCTATCTAAGGAAATTTGAGAAGGACTAGAACTAGATACATGTTTGTTTCTTTCTGACAGGAAAATGGTACCAACGGTATTATCAGTGGTAGTAGTGGCTTCCCCAGGGATGGCTACAACATTCATTTTGTGGGTTGGGAGGGTGGCCTAATGGTTAAGGTGTTTGCCTTACAAAAACAAGGTGCAGGGTTTGAGTCTCACAAGGGATAATTTGCTAGGCTTAAAATGGCTCGCAAGGGCATTTAGCTTAGTACTAATCTATGAACCTATGAACCTATTATGTACTCTTCCTTACTGAAGTTCCTCTGGCATGCTGACTGACAGAGGAGCAGAGGGAGCACTGGGTGTTACACCTGTGAAATGTGAATCTGATAAGTACATGCTGCACTCATGCTGTGGCTGGAGAAATTACACTGTAACAGCATGCATCCCACAGCAAGAAACACTTAATGAAGCTTGAAGAAGCCATCATTGGGAGGAAGGAGATCCAAGGAGAAAAGGCAGACTGATTAGGCACCTGGGGAGGGAATAATGGGACACAGGATTTCTGAGTAGTCGGGGGATGACTGGCTGTCAGTTCTAATGGAAAAATTGGTTAATTGTGGGTTAAATGTGTAAAGGGAGTGAAGTCATAAGTCTATAAAAACAGGAAGTGGAACAGAGAGAAAAATCCTTGCCCTGCTACAAGGGAGAGGCAACCTCTGTAGCCCTTTTGACAGCAGAGTACGGACCACTCCCAAGAATTTACCAATATGGCTTGGTCTCTTAATGTAGCTCCTTCCAGGTGAGGACCTAATAGATGTAAGATGTGGCCCAGTGTGGCAATGCCCAGAAACCAAAGGTCTTTGCTGATTGTTCTCTGGGTTCGAACAAACTCTGAGAAATACCCACCATAGGTGGGCACAAGCAATGGTCAAGTCTGCTGCAGCTGAGTCACTATAGTCATCATGTTGGGTGACTTGTTTGATATAGGAGGGGAAAAGACTATGTAGTATCTGAAAGCCTTCCTTAGGCGGCATTGAGACCTATTCTTTTTTTGGGATTGCAGAATGGAAAGGAGAAGAGGGGTGTGTGGGGATCATAAAGGTCCTTTACAATGGTGTAGACCTATCTTCTCCTTAAGAATGCATTTCTCAGGTCTTGAAGGGATTCACCAAAATGCACATCTAGAATATTTGTGTTGTAAGATATTCCTTGAGGGAGGACATCCTCAGCCATACCATATTGTGAGAAAATGTTCTTAATGACAGAAGGGAAACAGAGCATGCTTTCCTTCTGTGAACTGTTACTGTACAGATGTGCAAAATCATTCCCTTTAATCTTTCATAAAGATTAAACAATAGCTAGAAGACAAACTAGATTTGTAAGTTCAACGATGAACTTGTCCAAGTGCCTTGTTCCGCAAACTAGCTACTTCAAATATAAAAAAGGGCTTCCCTTTTCAATATGAATTGCAGCGTGGCATGGATTCTTTGCTGGCTTATACACTAATAAAAAAAAACACACACACACACTCCCATGCAAGTACGGATCACATATTCAGCATTTTATGTGGGGCAAACTTGCCGTCCTTTTAAGTTTAGAATATCAGAGTATTTGAGTGATATTTGATGCACAAAATCTACGAATGCTTTATATAAACATACTATGAAACATTCATCTGCTAGATTTACTTGTATTATTATTGATAACATTTGTTTAAATGTAAATAACAAGGTGGGATGGCATGCATTGTTAAACTGTAAAGAACAAATATAGATTATTAAATTGGGAGCCTTATTTGCACCAGGTCTTAATGAGCAATTAAAACAACCAATAGTTAAGGGAACAGTATTTAATGTGATTGTGAGATTATTGGATTGCTGCACTGATGAAGGCTTTTTGCTGAAACCGGTATGCTT
This sequence comes from Protopterus annectens, assembly GCF_019279795.1. Classification (NCBI taxonomy): domain Eukaryota; kingdom Metazoa; phylum Chordata; order Ceratodontiformes; family Protopteridae; genus Protopterus; species Protopterus annectens. The sequence continues at coordinate 807,801,830 of NC_056748.1, read as the reverse complement.
AATTTACTCACCTTTTGGTGTTTTCTTATATAACATATTTGTTATATTACATAATATTATCAGAGCTGACTGAGTGTGGGATTTTTGTTTTTTGTTTATACACTAAAAGTCAAGTTCAATGTTTACTAGGTAACACGGAATGTGTTTTTATTTCTTGTTTCTTCATGTATCAGCTATCCAGCTGAGCTGGCCATTAACCCAATTTACACTGTAAAGTTATTAAACTGTAAAGAGAAAAACATCATGTTCTGATACCAGAAAAGACAATTAGTTTGATTTCATGACTGCAACAATGTTCATTCCTAGAGCTGACAATATTACCAGTAACAAAAGAAAAGGCTTACTAATATCCACTGTTAATGCCAACAGTATTACACACAAAGTCCTCAGCCTACAGGCATTGTTGCAGCAGCATGAATCAAACATTGTAAGACTCCTTGAAGCCTGGCTAAAGTTTAAGGATTCAATACTTTTGACTGTATTTTGTTGCTGTATCCTTGCTCATGTGTGCAAACCCTTACCCAAACCCTGTGTGTCCTTAACCTCAACGCTAAACATTACATAACAAAACACATTTTCCCTAACAATGTCTGCTCATGACTTAGTGGAAGGGATTATTTACGTTGGGGTTTATTGCGTTCAGTCTGCTGCTGCTGTTGATATTTTGTATTTGGAAGAACGAAAGAAAAAAATGTGTATGTATGTATGGACACACACATATACATACCTACATATACTAGTGCAGTTGTGTAAAATCTTATCATAACAGTAGATGTCCATGTCAACTGTTGCTGCAGTATTTCACTCAAGTGATCTCCTGCCAAAGATTGCCCAATGTCTGGCCATTATACCCAAAGCCTTTAGGTCTTATAGGCACTGTATTGTCACACGTTTGCTCTCCATGCAAGGTGTAGGGGATAAAGGTAATGTACGGATGCAAACAGAAGTGAAAAAGCCCCAGGAGGAATACAATACCCTCACGGACAAAGAAGAGCATGTGCATCTAGAAGGAAAAAAGGAAGAGGGGACCCCTCGGTCAGGAGCGAAACAGAAATACAGGGCAAGAGCTAGGACAGAGGGGGTATAAGGGAGGGAACTAACACTGCAACAGTGAAGAGAAACACATCTACTGTTATGGTAAAATTTTTACACAACTGTACTATGTCCTTCCATATCATTTTTGCAGTATTTTTCAGCATTCTTCACTCACAGAAGAGTACCAGATCTTAAGAAGAAGCCTGGGGGGGGGGGGGGACCAAAAAGTCCTCTACAAGCCCATGCAGGATAGCCCTGGCAAAGACTGCCTTGGCCCTGCAAACATCTAACTTGTAAAGCTTAGTGAAAGTATGGAAAGAGGACCAAAAATGGAACTGGTATCCAAACCCTTGAAAAAAGCACCAGTGGAGGCAAAGACATTTACCATGAAAAGAATAACAAAAAGAAATGGCCTTAGATATCCAGGAGGAGATGGCTTGCTTAGAAACAGCTAAACCCAGAGTCCTGGGGTGAAAAGTAACAAAAAGCTGCTCAGATTTGCAAAAAAAACTTTAGTTTTATCTAAATAATTTCTGAGCTGTCTATGCAAAATCCAAGTTGTGAAGGACCTTCCGACTGGCAGACTGTGGAGAAGGAATAAAAGGAATGGAGATGGGACAACTTATTGACCACCTTCGGCACAAAAGAAGCAATCATAAGAAGAGACACCCTGCCTTGTGAATAAAGAAAAAAGGAGGAATAGCCATGACAGCCTGAGGTTCAGACACTCTCTTGGCAGAGGTAAGAGCCAAAAGAAGAAATGTATTCCAAGTACACTGTTATGAGGAAGCTGAAGGACAAATCAAGATCCTAAGAAGATGGAATAGGCTTCCTGGGAGGCCTGATATGAAGGACACCTGATATGAAGGACACTTTTAAGAAACTGCTTGACCTCAAACCTAGAGGCTAGATGAGGATTCAAAGGCTGACAAGCAAACATACCTGACAGGTGAGCTGTAATTTAAGAATATGCCAACCCAGCATGGAGCAGATCACACAAATAAGAGAGAACCAGAGGAACTTCCACAGATAGGGGATCCTGATGGTGAGAGGCACCACACAGAAAATCTTTTCTATTTGGACATGTAAGATTTTCTGTTAGTGGGTTTCCTGGTGTTAAAACCATATCACCCACAGTGTCATGTGAAAAGTAGACAGGTGAGGATGGACAGGAGATCTGTTGCCTTGTATGAAATGATCTAACCACTGAGCTAACTTGTGGTGATTGCCCCTTTCCAAGTGAGAAAGAAGGGGGAATTAATGCTGCATGGACCAAAAGGCAGTTCCCAACAATATTTTGAGAGAGTCCTACCTGATCTTGTGCAGAACTCATGACAACAGAGGAAGGGGGAACAGTACAAACAACATCCCCTTTCAAGGAAAAGAAAGGGTGTACATTTTCTAAGTCAGAGGACTTGGGACTCTGGAACAGAATAGAGGAAGTTAACCCAACTGATGGACAATGTCCAGGAGCACATCTCTATGAAGCATCCACTTGTGAGCCTGTGTTCTGGACCTGCTCAAAGAATCTGCAAAGAGATTGTGCTCTGAAGAAATGTAAACCACCCAAAGAGTCACCTGATACTGGAGAGCTAGAGCCCAGACCTGAAGAGCTAGTCAGTAAAGAAGATAGGATCTCGCGTCCCCTTGCTTGTTGACATATCATATCACTGTAGTATTGTCTGTGAAGCCTATGAGGGGCCCGGGATGAAAGAGGGAATGAAAGGTTTGCACAGCCAAAAGCAGAGCCCTCATCTCTTTTATGTTGATATGATCTGACCTCTGATGAGGAGGCCAGAGACCCTGAACTTTGAAGGGGGCCACAAGAAACTCCAAACCCAATATCTAAAGTGTCCATGAACAGCTCCTGAGAGTGAATCGGAGCCTGAAAGGCAAGCCCCAGATTGAGAGAGAGTTTATGAATCCACTACTGCAGTTCAAACTTGAGACAGGGAAGAAAAGGAATAGGGAACTTCAAAGGGTGGCAATGTTGGAGCCAAATCAATCTGAGGTACCACTGCAACCTTCTTATATGAAGCCTGGCAAGAGGGAGTATAGGAATGGTGGAGACCACAAATCCCAGAACCCTGATAAACTCCCTGGCCATGACAGAGGATAGAGGAAGAAGAGACTGGAAAAAGGCGGTCATGGACAGTACCTTGAGGGCAGGGAGAAATGCCAGCATGGAACAGTCTAAAGGCTGCATCTGCAGAAAATAAGATCCTGGGAAGGTGTCCAGACCGATTTCTGGAGGTTTACAGTGAACCCAGGACTGTGTAAAAGACAAATAGTAAACTGGAGATCCTGCAGCAGACTGTTGGAAGAATGAGCTTGAATGAGCAAATTTTCTAGGTATGAAAAATCTGTATACCCAAAAGCCTGCAAAAAAGCAATGACAGGAGCGAGACATTTGGAGAATAGCCTTGGGGAAGTATAAAGGCCAAATGGCAAAGTAGAGAACTGAAAATGCAAGGAAGAAACAGAGAAATGTAAAACATTTCTTCCAAAGGTGAATGAGGATGTAAAGGTATGCATCCTTCAGATCTAGAGAAACCATGAAGGCCTGGGGAAAACGAAGAGGAAACAATGTTTGAAGGGACAGCATTAAAAAGAAGGAATATTGAGAAAGGTGTTAACCAGATAAAGATCCAGAATCGTTTCCCATGTACTCTCATTCCTAAGAACCAAAAACATTCTGGAATAAAACGTCTTCCTCTCCTAGGTGATTTTGATTAGATTGAGCTGAATAGTGCCCTGATTCAAAAAGGTCTGCAGAACTTCTGGAAAATAAGGAAGCTGTTCTCGAGGACGTTGAGGGATGACAAAAGAGAGGAAGAGACTTCCAAATCATGAAATATCCCTGACAGATAATTGAGACAAGCTAAGAATCTGAGGTGATCCGATGCCAATTTGGAAGAGATAAGGAAAGGGAGAGAGGCAAGGGAACCTACAGGATTGTAAGGGAAGGCCAAACATCAAATAGAACCAGGTTTATCCTAAAAGAAGGTTTCTGGGAGGAAGGGGTCTGAGAAGACTTAGCAGGAGGAACATGCCTAGAACCCTTCTTACCCTTAGGAGGGGGCAAGTCTGTCTACAAACAAAGGAGGACTTGGAAGGATAGTTCCTATGAAAACTTGGGAATAGGGGGTAACACAAAATCCTTTAGTTCCTGCAAGGCCTTACTTTTATCCTGAGGGACTTAACTAAGTCAGCAGCAGCAGTCCCCAAAAGACATTTATTATCCAGAGGGACATCTAAAAGTTTGGCCTTGATGTCATCAGGCAAAGCCTGAAGATGTAGCCAGGGAATAATGCCTCATCACTGAACCAAAGGCAGCAGCTCTGTAAGAGGCATCAGCTGCATAATAACTGCATTTTACTGAGTGACAAGCAACTTGAGAATACAGCCTAACAGGGAAAGGGCAGAAGCCTTCTCCTCAGAATCAGGAAGGTCAGAAACCACCTAAGAAACCTAGGAAAGGATGGCAAAAACATAACTGGCAATACGAGTCTGGTAGTTAATACCCCCAAAGAACAAGGAGACAGCAGTATAAACTTTATTGCCCAACTATTCCATGGCCTGACTATCCTTATCAGAAGGAAGGAGCATAATAGACAGCAGCAATTTAGAGGATTTGTCAGAAGATACTGACACCACTGAAGGATCAGCAGTCCTCAGGCACCTTGTAGAATCTATGTTTCTTTGGTGCAGGAGGCTGAGAGTCAGGAGCTACAGGGGCTGCAGAAAAGGTATCCAAAAGGACAATCAGAAGAGGATAGATACTTGAAAGTTTGGGAGACTCCATCTGTAGAAGTTCATAGTACTTTCTCTGAGTATCAGAAACATTGAAACAATCCCACTTATAATACTCCATGCGGGCAACAGTATCACAAAAGGACAACCCTTCCAAGGAGGAATCTAGACTTAAGGAATCCTCTTTCTCTGGGCCACAGTCCAGAGGAGAAGGAATCTGTGAAGAATAAACCACTGATTCCTCCCAAGACTCCAAGTCCTCATTTGGGGAGAACACTTCCATAACCCTCTAAACAGGAGTGGAAGACCATGAGAATTAGGGACAGACACCCCCTTGAGGAGGATTCAAAGCAATTAAAGCATTAAAGAAGCACCAGGTAAAATCTTCCATTCATGCTGGAGATCTTTCACCATGGGGAAATATGCTTGGTTTTCTGCTTCTTTTTCTTTGAGATGTCCACCTGAAAAACCCTCGGAGGTTCAGACCTTGACAGGACTCAATAATGGTGGTAGGGACTTCCTCCCTTGCCAAAATCTGAGGAATCCCCTTCAGTCCCTTGGAGATTATTAGTCAAGGTACCCCTTCAACGTCAGGTGCAGATGTCTAAAAAGCCTTAGAGAACATGTGAAAATTTGGATCTTGATGGAGCTGTGGCAGAGGAATCCAAAACAACTAAAGGACAGTCTTCAGGGCTTTTACTAGCCTCTAGAGAGACATATGGGGGAGGTTGGACAGCAACCAGATCAGGCCTAACCTTTTTGGTCTCCCTCTTGGCAGATGGCTGGTCCTTGTGATGGAAAGGATTCCACCACAGCACCCTGAGCCAACAGCTTAAGTCAATGATTCTCAAGATATATGGACAAGGAGGAGAGATAACTATGGAAGGTCTTAGACACAAATGCCTGGGAGATAGAGCACTGTGTACGTAGTGGGAAACACTCAAGCAAAAAGACACTGGTTGCGATGGTCTTTATGGGGAATCTGCCTTCCACACTGACATTTTCCCTTTCTGGATGACATAAATATAATACCATACAAAAGTAGAAGAGAAGATAAAAAAAAACACAATGGGGCAATTATCTGAAAACAGACTGGTAACCAATGCAACAAAAGTCAGACAGACATTTGACAATAGTGTTCAGACTGGTGGCAAAGAAGTTATGAGTGTGTCTGTACATCACCTTTATGCCCTATGCCTTGTGCTGGGAGCATACATGTGACATACAGTGCTTATAAAACCTAAAGGCTTTGGTATACTGGCCGAATGTTAGCCTATCCTTGGCAGGAGATTGCTTGGGTGAATACTGCAACAATTATATGGAAAGACATTTTCAGAAACTCAAAATTTATATCAGCTGTCAAGGTCTGAATTTCCGAAAACTCGAAGTTTCTGGATGGAGACTGTGGTACAGTGAAGACTGGTAAATTTACCATTTTACTCAATGAAGTGCAATCTTGGAGTTGGTATATACAATTTGCAGGGAGTGTGGGTGGTGCAGGGTAGCTTGCCTCCCTGCAAAAATGTTAAAAAAAGCTAGACTTTCTGCTTTTTTTCCATATATACATATACAGTGGATATAAAAAGTGTACACATCCCTGGTCAAAATGTCAGTTTTTTGTGACATAAAAAAACTGAGACCACAATAAATCATTTCAAAACTTTCCCCACCTTTAATGTGACCTATGAATGTAGAATTCAATTGGAAAACAAACAAATCTGTTAAGGGAAAAAATATAAAAAAATAAAAAAAGTACAATAAGCTGGTTGCACAAGTGTGCACACCCTTAGACTAATACTTTGCTGAAGCACCTTTTGCTTTAATTACAGCATTCAGTCTTCTTGAATAGGAGTCTAACAGCATGGCACATCTTGACTTTGCAATATTTGCCCACTCTTCCTTGCAAAAGCGCTCCAAATTTGTCACACTGCGAGGGCAACTCTTGTGCACAGTCCTCTTCAGGTCACCCCACAGATTTTCTATTGGATTTAGGTCTGGGCTCTGGCTGGGCCCTTCCAAAACTTTAATTTTCTTCTGGTGAAGCCACTCTTTTGTTGATTTGGATGTATGCTCAGAGTCAGTGCTGTAATAAAAGGTGAAATTCCTCTTCATCTTCAGCTTTCTAGCAGATGCCTGAAGGTTTTGGGCCAAAATTGACTGGTATTTGGAACTGTTCATAATTCCCTCCACCTTGACTAAAGCCCCAGTTCCAGCTGAAGAAAAGCAATGCATGACACTGCCACCACAATGCTTCACCGTGGGTATGGTGTTCTTTTGGTGATGCAAAGTGTTGATACCTTTCAACAATGAGATCCCTTTGATGCTTTGTAAGCGCTCTGTGAACCATGGCTTTTGCTGTAGCAGGCAACTGTGTAAATGTCAGGAAAATCCTACTAGGACAGCTGAACTTTATTTGGGGTTAATCAGTCTCTAATTGATGGCAGGTGTGTACCCAAAAAGACTGAATGCTGTAATTAAAGCAAAAGGTGCTTCAACAAAGTATTAGTTTAAGGGTGTGCACACTTATACAACCAGCTTACTGTATATTTTTTATTTTTTATAGGTCACATTAAAGTGGGAAACGTTCTGAAATGATTTATTGTGGTCTCATTTTATATCACAAAAATCTGGCATTTTAACAGGGGTGTGTACACTTTTTATATCCACTGTATATATAGAACCCAAGAAGAAAAGCTCCATTATGAAGGCTTCATGAGTTAAAAGATAAATAACACACAAGTTATCATATCAGCTGACTCATAGGACCCTTCTTGATGGGTCACTTATTTGGATTCATCCATTTAGGTATTTGGCATTTTTGGCAATTTCTACACTCAGGGATGCTCACAAGGTCAAGACAACATATGTCATAATATCATAAACACATGAGAAATTTTACTAATAGGAATGACTGCAAGTTTGTTACAGAAAATAGGCAAGAGGGGCCTAGAATTATAGTACAGACATATATATATATGGGTCTACCTGACAACGCCGAAAGCTGACAATGCCGACGATGAGAACACCGACACCAGAAGATCGAAAACTGAGATGACCGACGGATGAAAACCCCGACGCTGAGAACACAGACATGTGAAAAGGCTGTGTAAGTATCCGGTAGTGACGGACGTTAGGGTTAGGGTGCGAGTAAGGTAAGTGTGCGATATTGACGGACTCTAGGGATAGGGGTGGGTTAAGTGAGTTAGGGTTAGGGTGCGGGTTCGGTGAGTGTGCGATAGTGACAGTCTTTAGGGTTAGGGGCGGGTTAAGTGAGTTAGGGTTAGGGCGCGGGTTAGGTGAGTGTGCGATAGTGATGGACCTTAGGGTTAGGGTTTGGGTTAAGGTTATAGATAATTGTGTATGTAAGGTTTAGTGTGGGTTTGTAAGGATTTTGGAGTGCTTGTGTTGTGTGTGTGCTTTTTGTTTGTTGATTGTCGGGATTGTGGTGTGTCGGGCATGTGAGGTTTTGTGTTTGTGAACTTTCGGTTATGTGGTGTCGGTGATTTCATTGTCGGTGTTGTAGTGCGTCAGTGTTGTCAGGTAGACCCATATATATATATATATATATATATATATATATATATAAATAGATAGATAGCTATATAGATATACACACACACACACACAACACATACACATATATATATATATATATATATATATATATATACATACACACACACACACACATATATATATATATATATATATATATATATATATATATATATATATATATATATATATATATATATATATACATACATACACACACACACACACACGCACACACACACACTTACAGATCTAGGTTGTTTCACTGAAAGCTCATTTCACTGAAAGAAAGTAGTGTTGGGCAAATAAAATGTATATGCCCTTCTCCCCACTGCAGTGCGACCCTGGCGTTAGTATATATAGTTGGGGGGATGTGGGGGGCACAGCCCCCCATGTTGGGGAGTTGTGAGGGGGTGTAGCCCCCCACCTACTTTTGGCCTTATATTGTTAACTTTCAGTGAAAAGAGATTCTTAAATATAATAGTGAAGTATGGTATGCATAGCAGAAGGAGATTGCCCTAGAAATCCAGGCAGAGACTGTCTACTTTGTCACTGCTTTCCCCAGAGCACTGGGATGAAAGGAGACAAACAACTGGTCTGTTTTTCTGACACACTTGGTCTTGTCAAGGTAATACCTAAGCTGCCTATGAACATCAAGGGAATGTAAGACTCTCTCACTGTCATTCTGTGGATGGGCAAAGAAGGTGGGATGGTGAATAGCTTGGTTTAAGGATAGCTCATTGACCACCTTGGGCATGAAGGAAGGGTTGGTCCTAAGGGTTACCCTGTCCTTGTGGAAGGTGATGAAAGGGGGAATAGCCACATGGGCCTGTAACTCCGACACTTTTCTAGCTGATATCAAGACTAGCAAGAGAATCGTTTTCCAAGTGCAGTGTTTTAACGAAGCCTTAGAAGCTGGTTCAAAGAGGGCCACTGTGAGCTTCTCCAGAACATAATTCAGGTCCCATGGTGGTGGGACAGGTTTCCTGGGGGGCCTGAGATGCAGCAATCCCTTTATGAATAACATTGCAGGTAATCAAGATGTCAAAGGGGGGGGCCAGAGGCAGACAAGCAGATATAGTAGCAAGGTGGGCTTTAACAGAGGAGTACACCAGCTCTGTCTGCAAGAGTTCACATAGGTATGACAATACCAAGGGTCATCATCACGAAAAGGGTCTAATTGTCTTTGTAGACACTATACGGAGAATCTTTTCCATTTGGATATGTAAGATTGCCTAGTGTTAGGATTCCTGGCCTACTGCAGGACTGTGAGCACATCCTCATTGTAAAGGTGTTTGTAAGAGGTCAGAATTCTATCACCCATGGGATAAGGTTCATAGATTGATGGTGGGCATGGATTAGGGATCCCTTATTCAGTGTGAGTAGGTCCACTCTGCGAGGTAAATTGTGGTGATTTCCCCTGGCTAAATGCAGAAGGAGGGGGAATGCTGTCCCAACCAAAAGGGAGTCACCAACAAGATTTCTGGTTTATCCTGCTGGATATTCAGTAGGACCTTCTGAAGAAGTGGGAAGGGGGGAATGCATACAGAAACATCCCCTTCCAAGAGATTGAGAAGGCATCCGTTGCTCTTGATATAGGACTGGGTAGCCTGGTGCAAAAGGATAGAAGTTGTCTGTGCATAGTGGAGGAAAACAGACCTATCTGAGATGTATCCCATTTGTGGGTTATGTCCAGGAACACATCCCTGTGAAGCATCCATTCATGGGACTGTGACATGGACATGCTCAAAGTGTCTGCCTGGGTGTTCTGCTCTGAAGGGATTATACTGCCTGTAGAGTGACTCCCAGTTTTGTGGCAGGCTCCCACACTAGGAGAGCTATTCTGCATAGCAAATTGGATTTTGTTCCCCCCACTTGTTCACATACCAAAGAACTGTAGTGTTGTCTGTGAACAATTTTAGTGGGACCTGCTTCAGTGCATGTTGGAAGGCCTTCAGGACCAGAAGAATTGCTCTCACTTCTCTGATATTGATATGTTCCTGTCTGATGACTTGCCAAGTGCCCTGGACTCTTAAGGAAACCAGAGGTACTCCCCATCCCAGACCCAAGGCATCCATGTACATCTCCTGTACTAGCAAGGGAGCCTGCAAGGGGAGTCCTGGGTTGCAGTTCAGTTGATTTGGCTCCCACTGAATCTCTTTCCTGAGGCAAGGTAGTAAGGGGATTTTGTACTCTAGAGGATGAGAGTGCTGTGTCCATACAGACCAGAGGTACCACTGTAACTTTCTCATGTGGAACTTTGTCAATGGCAACATGGGAATGGTCGATGCCATTTGACCCAGGAGTTTGAGGTACTGCCTGGCAGTCAAGGTTTATTTATTGACATTTGTTAACCGGGTTGGCCCTGCTGGGCTTTTGGGCCGTTTTTCAGAGGAGACCCGAGGAGAAAAGCTCCAAAATAGAAGATATACAAATACATTACAAGTTTACAGAATTGTACAGTCATTAAGTCCAAGAAGGTAGATCATACATATATACAAGTTACACACAGTGCAAATACAGTTGTGTGTGTGCAAATGCATCAGGCTCAGAGGGAAGCAAACAATCATACCAGTATAGAGACGAGTACAAATTTTCTATTTTACACAGTGGGTTCCTGTGCAGTCCACCAAACCTATAATAAAAAAAATGGAGAAAGGAGCCCATCTTACAGGTAGATGTGGAAAAGAGAGTAGAGTGAGGCAGCAAGGAGCAAGGCACCAAGGTTGTGGCTTGAAGGACAGTGAACAGGTACTGGCTTAAGCTGTCCACCTTTTGAGGTGGCAGAAAAGCCCTCATGACATCCGTCCTTATCCTGCACCCCACGAATATTTGGTCCTGAGAGGGGTTAATGTTGGACTTGGGGTAGTTTATCTTGAAACCCAGTGCTTGCCGGAGTGATATTAATGTTTGTAGATGGTGTTGCAGGGATTCTGGGCAATATGATTGGATGAGGTGGTCATCTAAGTAAGGGAATATTTGGATCCCTTGAGTCCTGTAGAAGGCCACCACTGGTGCCAAGCACTTGGTGAAGACCCTTGGTGCTGTAGAAAGTCCAAAGGGCAAGGCAGATAACTGAAAATGTGAGCAGCCCACAGAGAAGCATAGGTTATCTCCTGGACTTGATTTTTATGGGGATGTGCAGATAGGCATCCTTGATGTTCAAGGTGGCCAAGCATCCCTGAGAAGAAATTAAAGGAAAGAGGGTCTGCAGAGTGAGCATACGAAAGGAGGGTACTTGCAGGCACAGACTGAGGTGGGAAAGGTCTAGGATTGGTCTCTAGGGACCATCTATTCTTGGGACTAGGAAGAGTCTGGAATACAAACCCTTTCCCTTTTCTGTCATAGGGAGAAAGTGAATTGTTTCTTGGGCCAAAAGACTATTACTGGCTGAAAAAGGGGGAGCTGTTCTTTGGGGGGCTGTGGAATGCCCCTCAAGGTGGGTGTTGTAATCCAGGTCATGAAATAACCCTTTTCTATGATGTATAAGAGCCACCTGTCTGTGGTAATGATTTTCCAAACAGGGAGACAGTGAGAGAGCCTTAGGGATAGGGGGATGGAGTCGAGAGGTTTTTGCAGTAATGGCAAGTAGTCACAGACTACCTGACCTGTCCTGAAACTGACTGGGCAGGAGTTTGAGCAGGCCTTGGGGGGTTTGCTGCTTCCTGGCACTCTTTTTTGCTCCTGGATGGAGGAGGAGCAGAGTATTTCCTTATTAATTGAGTTTTTGAGGTGTAATTCCTGTGGAATTTGGGGATAGAATAAATAAACAGGTGCTTCAGGTCATGTAACTCCATCCCCTTCTGTTGCAGAGTTTTGAACAACTCAGACACCTTTGCCCCAAAGAGGGCAGAGTTATCCAGAGGTGCATCCAATAGTTTTACCCTAATATCATCACGTAAGGACTGTAACCGTAGCCAGGAATATCTTCTCAGGACTGAGACAGATGCAGCAGATCTGGCAGAAGCTTCAGCTGCATCACTGCTGCACCTAATGGAATGTCTAGTGACCTGAGAAGAGAGAGAAATAAGGCTGGATAATTGTGTCTTGGCAGGAGAATCTGGGATATCGTCCATAAGTTTAGTGGCTTGTTCTAAAAGGGCTAGGGCATATTTAGACATATGGGTTTAATAATTTACTGCCCTGAATGCCAAGGTAGCTGAGGTATAAACCGTTTTACCAAGGCACTCCATGACCTTGCTGTCTTTATATGTGGAGGGAAATGAGGTGGATGGAAGCAGCTTTGAGGCCTTATCAGTATAAACTGATGTGCCAGGGTCTGCTGCCGGACACTTAATAAGGAATTTGGCCACCTCAGGGACCTTGTAAAGTCTGTCAAGCCTTCGAGGTGCAGGGATCTGAGAGTCAGGATTAACAGATGCTGCATTAAATGCATTCAGAAAAGCTAACAGGACTGGGGGGTATACCTAAAGGAGCAGGTGTGTCCATCTGAAGGAGTTCATAGTGTATTTTCTGAACTTCCAACATCTCAGAGGAGTCCTATTTGAAATACTCCCTCATTTTGGAAATGGTCTCCCCAAAGGTGAGATCCTCACCTGGAGAATCAGTTTCTGCAGAATCTTCCTCTGGGAGGGCATAACCAAGGGTGTATGGTAACTGGGAAAGATAGAGAGTCCTCTGAAGAAGAGGAATCAGAGGAGTCCTCTACTTCAGCTTGAGAAGAATCTAAGGCCAAGGTTCCCCCTCACCATTGGTAGCTGACATCTGCGTTACCTCCGAGGACATGCCTTCTGCTTTGGGTTTTGCTGCTTCCCCAGTGGTACTCACTGTACCCATATCGGCAGTGACCAATCATTCCTTCAGGTTAACATTGGCCACAGGATGGATGTCGGGTGGACAAGGTGCAACAACGGATTCAGGCCTAGGAACTTTGGCCTTCCTCTATAGTGACAGGTTGACCAGACGGCCCCTCTACAGCTAAAATTAAGTGCTTAAGGTGCTGATTTTCCAGGTAAATATTCAACGTGTACAGACAGCTGCATAAGGTTTTTGGAATGAAGGAGATGGAGCAAGACTTATGATTGTGCGTAGGCCCTAAGCAAAAAAAGGCAAAGCTTGTCTGCATCTTTATGGAGGACCTGATAACCAGACCTACACTTTCCCTTCCTGGATGACACGAACCTACACAAACATACAGTGATTCAAAAGAACAAAACATCCCCGACCTATCTTAGAAAGGACGATTCAACAGCTGGTATAGCAGGAACAGCTGATGTTTGACTGGTGGCAAAGAAGTCCAGAGGTCTGGTACTTGCAGTCGTCACTTTTACTGCCCACGTTCCTTTAGTCAAAGTCAGACATCCTATGTACTCTGCCATGACCAGAAGCTTTTGTATACTGGCCGGATGTTTGGGTAGCAAGAGAGAAAAACCCTAGGGTTTGGAATACTGCAACATGAGAACAGAAGGACATCAGTAAATTATCTGAATGTTTACAATAACCGATCGAGATGGAGATCTAGTACCTAAAATCAAGGGCAGGTCAAATAAGGATTTCCTTGAGGAATCAACTTCAACAAATATAGCGTGGCATAGTGGGAAAAGAATGGCAAAGGAGAAAGTAAGGGAAACATGGCTTGATAAAGAGTGTGGAGAAATGAAGCCGCTGCACTGCACAAGTCTTATAACTTGGTTGAAAAAGAGACAGTAGTAATTATATATAAATGAAGGAAATTAGAAACAGGTACAGGGTTTTGTCAAAATGAAAAAAAAAAACACAATTAGAGGGAAAAAAAAGCATGGGAAGAACAGTTGGAAGGGGTACAACAAAAGATACTAAACATTTTTGGACTTAGTTGGTATGCTATACTCGACAAAGTTCAAATGTAAGACACTCACTCATAAATAGGTAGTTATGGCTCAAATATTTTGTGGACAGCCCTGAAAGAGGAATATGAGGGAAAAACAAAATCAAAGATAAGGAATTACAAAAGAAATAGTCTGGCTTGGAATTCCAGTAGCTACCGAAATAGTTAAGACAGCACATTAGGCAGCTGAAGGTGAATAAGGCACAAAGTGCCGATGAGATCAGGAAGAAGATATAGTAAACACAAGAAGGAATGGGCAAAAATAACAGCATACCTACTTACACAATATCTGCAAAATTTGGGTTCTCTAAATCTTGGAAACACGGAATTATAGTGCCTACTAAAAATAAAAATGGAAAGGATCCAAGATGTACTGTCCGTCATACTTCTTGATAGCTCCTTAAAGATCTTTTCCGGTTTAATACTGGATGATCTGAAGAAACATTAGAAAGAATATTGTACCTAAACATCAAGATGCCTTAAACTAAAGCACATAAGCCTATCTTAAGTTTGACCATATCACAGAGAAATATGTTACTCATAGAACATAACAAATTGTACCACATTTACAAACAGTGAAGTAGCTTCTGATTCAGTTAAAAGGAGAAAACTCTACCTGACCATGAGGAAAATCAGCATAACAGAGGGCTTAACAACAATCAGTGAAGCAGGTTATGCGCCATTTTAGGGTACTGTGAAAATATCTGTAGAAGGATATACAAGTGAGAGATTTGAAATAAAGGGTAATACAGGGATGTTTATTGGCTGCTTACTTCTTTATTGTACGTATAAATGACTTGCTAAGCATTGTAGACAAAGTAGGAAAAGATGTACCAAAAATAAGAAGTAAGCCTTTCCCAGTCTTGGGATTTGCTGATGACATTCGAATGACGCCAACTAGTCATTGTACACTCAAAAACACACTGCTGGCCTAAAGTCCTTTACCAGGCATAAAGACTGAGTAGTAAATGTTAAAAATACAAAACTGATATTATGTAGTGATAGGAACAAGAAATGAGTCGTTAAAATAAGTTGACAGGCTGTGGAAATGCTTCATTCATTTTTATACCTAGAAATGATTTATAAAAGTATACAATAGAAAAGACACAAGAAATATATGCAAATGTAGCATAAATACATGCCAGTTCTACACTATACATTAAATGATATGCAAAAACTGGAGGAATAAATCCAACTTCCATCACATCTGCATGCCACCTGATGCCAGCTGTGATGCACCTACAACTCATTCCATTTTTCCGTACAAGCTCCCTTGAACTCTCTTGTTGCCTTGAACACCACTTTTTCTGACAGATTTAAATCTTCTGCTTTACAGTTACCATCCTTGTTCCTTCTTCCTCTGTTCATCTTTGTCACTAAACAATTCCTTAACAATGTGTTAAGTCCAGGTCACATCATATCCTGCCAGATTCGCTCTTTCTTTTCTCCAAAATATGCATTGTAAATGCCCATTATCTTTCTTCTTTAATAATTTTCTATCCTCCTCATACCATACACTTTATTAGTTATACTACTCTGCACTGCACAGTGTCTGCTACTATCATATTCTTTTCACTTTACAGACTCCATAACTGCATACAGTACTGCAGCTGTGAACTTTTTAATGTGCTGTGCTGTGCAGTAGAATGTATTTTATTCATGCATTAGTTAAGCAGAGTACAGCACAGATCCACAAGGACCAGTTTTAGGCTTGGCTTCCTCCTCATGTTCATAGGTGTGTACTACACTAATGGCCCTGGAGCTTTTACAAGCCTAGC
Organism: Protopterus annectens; assembly: GCF_019279795.1. NCBI lineage: Eukaryota > Metazoa > Chordata > Ceratodontiformes > Protopteridae > Protopterus > Protopterus annectens. The sequence goes on along the minus strand of NC_056748.1, from coordinate 807,785,882 downwards.
CCATATGATTATCCTGGCATTGTACCACCTGACCTTAGTTTCCAGTGCCTCTGTCGAGTAGAGCCACTGGAGTGATCCCCATGGTGAATTTTCTATTTCCCATCCACTCATCAGGATTTCTCTTGAAGAGGGCCAAGTGATGTGCTCTGTTTGACATGTATGGGAAGTCTATTCCATAGAATGGGCAGTCTCTGTGTTATGAACCTGTCCCTCCAGCATGTTCTGTTGATTGTGATAATGAGGTTGAGGTCTCTGGAGTGTGTGGTGCAAAGGGATTAGGATTTCTTTAGATGTAGCATTTCTAACAGAGATGGATCAGACATGGCTTTATAAGTCAAGCAGAGATCACCTCTAAGTAGGTGATATGACACAGAGAATAGTTGGAGTTTTTTGATTCTGTCCATATAGGACAAATGTTTAAGGCCTAGGATTTTCTTTGTGAGGTACATTTGCAGCCCCTCCAGTTGTTGTAGGTGTCTACTGAGGTACATGCCAAATGGAGCATTGTACTCGATGACTGGCCTAATGAGGGAAGAGTAGAGGGAGACAATGACCTCTTTCTTCCTGGATGCAAAACCCTTAGTAATGAGATGTGCCACATAGAAGGACTTTCTGACCACAGTGGCAGTGTGGTGGTCAAAAGAGAGGTTGCTGTCAACCTGTGTTCCCGGATCTCTTATAACGCCTTCTGTGTTCAGTGGACTATCATCGATGTGGTAGTCCATGGGAACTGGCTTTTTCCCCAAAGTGGATGACGACATTTTTTGGCATTGAGCTTAAAACCATGGTTCCGACACCAGTTGTTGGTCTCAGTGAGGCCTTTCTGTAGGATGTCAACATCACCTGGGGAGTTCATAATGGCACCCAACTTGCAATAGTCTGTGAACTTTGTTAGCCAGAGTCCCTTCGTGTTGGACTGGACGTCTGAGAATACCAAACAGGAGAGGACCTAGGACCAATCCTTGTGGGATTCCATTCGTGACTGGTCAGCAGTCTGACTTGGAGTCAGCTACTTTTACACTGTGGGTTCTACCTGTGAGCCAGTTTGCAACCCACCTAGTGATATGGGGGTTGATGCCTAGCTTAGTGAGTTTTTCTATGATTCCTGAGTGAGGAATGGTATCAAAGGCCTTGGCCAGATCAAGGTAGGCTGTATGAACCACCATGCCTTCATCCCACAGCTCTAGTGACTGACTCAAAGAAGTTGACCAAGTTGAGCAGGCATGATCTACTGTTCACAAAACCAAACTGTGTGGGATCCAGAGTTTGGAGATTCCCTATATCCTTGTTTGTTAGGTCCATGATGATGCATTCCATAGCTTTGCATATCAGACTTGTCAGGCTAATGGGGTGATACTTCCCAGGGTCTGTAGTCGCTCCTCCTTTGTGGAGAGTGATGACTATAGCAGTGCGCCATTTAGTAAGGACAAAGCCTGAGGTGAGGCTGTGATTGAACAGGGCATACAGGTGAGGTGCCAGTTCACTCTGTAGTTCATGTAGAACACAGCCAGGGATATTGTCTGGTCCCATAGAGGCTGTATTCTTGGCCTTGGACAGTGCTGTTTTAACCTGTGCAGCAGTAATACTGGGTGCCTGGCAATCTACTGGTATTGTGACTGGTCCTTTGGGGGGGGGGGGGTTGGCAATGAATCTGTCGGCCAGTATATTGGCAATATCTGTTGGCTCTGTATAGGAGGTACGTTTGTGCAGTAGCTCAGAGCAAATCTGGGTATTGCCGTGGAGGTCCTTTACCTAACTATAGGAGGCCTTGTGGTTGTCTTCACTATCTGCTGCAATTCTGTTTTCATAGCTAGCTTTAGAGGATTTTATGAGGGATCTCAACTGTTTGTTGAGGCTGATAAGGGAGTTTTTCCAGTCTTGGGACTACACCTTATTCCACATCAGTTTCCTCCTTCTGTTGTTGAGTTTGTTTATGGTAGGGGAGCACCAGATTGGCTTCCTTATTTTGGAGGAGAGCATCTTGGTTCTATTGGGTATGGCGAGAGACATGCATTTGTGCATGTGTTCGTAAAATGCATTGGTGTATGATTTGGCAGTCATACAACTATTCTCCCTTTGCATGGGTGCTGTGAAGTTAGCCACCTCATCAGTTTTTCATGATAGTTACCTTTGCAGGGGGTGGGAGGGATGTGGATTTCCAAGGTGATTAGTTTGTGGTCAAATCTAACTAGGGAGGAGTTGACTATTGGTGTAGAGCAATGGTCACCCATGATGGTAATGACCAGGTCAAGGACGTTGCTACCTGTAGTGGGGGTAAGAACGAGCTGGTCCAGGGCATTGGAATTAATGAATTCCAGGAAATGTTGGACAAGTGTATTGGTACACGAGTAGTTTTCCCAGTTAATGGAGGGGTAGTTGAAGTCGCCCAGTATGAGTGTGTTAGTTTGGACCCCAATATTCTACAGGGTGCTTTGGAATGTGGAGTGAGTGTCTTGGGACATGGTTGGGGACCTATAACAGGCTACAACCTGAATTGCTGTCTTACCCAATGTTAGCTGCACCTGAAGTATGTCTGATGCATTATGTTGGGTACCATTGTGGAGGTGTGCGCATCCTTTATGAATATGGAAACACCACCACCTTTGGAGCTTCGGTCCAAGTTCTGGGGCCAAAAGGTGTGGAATGAGTTATAGCCTAGTAGTGCAGGGGTGTTTTCTGCTGTCTTGAACCAGGTCTCTTTTACAGCACAAATATCGATATTCTCCATTTTAAGGAGTGCTTCAAGCGAGTGCATTTTGAGATTTAGACTTTTAGCGTTGAGCAACATGACCCTCAGATTGCATTTGTCTGTAGCTGTTAGGGTGGTAATTTGGTCTTTGGAACACCGCCTAAAAAAAGGCACTATAGGGGTAGAAAGAACCTTGGCCGGGTTCCTATTACGAGATCGAAAATCCCTTTAGGTGAATATGAAGACGTCGAACCATAGTGCGCGAAGTACATAAACCCCGAACAGTCAAAACCGTGAATTTTGAAATGTCGATTTGTTTTGGTTGGCCCATCTGCGGTACAGCTCCGTAAGGTAAGTGTGCGATAGACAGGACTTTAGTGTTAGGATTTGGGTTAAGGTAAGTGCACAGATAAGTACTGTATGTAAGAGTTAGTGTAGTGTTAGATGTAGGGTTTTTTTTTAAGTGTATGCATGTGTATTATTTATTTTGCTTAGGTGAATGCCTGTATGGATGTGTGCGGTAGTTACTGACCTTAGGGTTAGGGAGGGGTTAAGGAGAGTGCATAGATAGTTGTGTTTGTGAGGTTTAGTGTAGTGTTGGAGGTGGGGTTTTGGTGCTTTTATTTTGTTTAGGTGTATGGCTGTAGGGGATGTGTGCGGTAGTTACGGACCTTAGGGTTAGGGAGGGGTTAAGGAGAGTGCATAGATAGCTGTGTTTGTGGGGTTTAGTGTAGTGTTGGAGGTAGGGTTTTGGTGCTTTAGTTTAGGTTAGAAGTAGGGTTTGGTTAGTGTATGTATGTGGTTTATTTATTTTGTTTGGGTAGGTAGTATGTAGCGGGTGGTAGGGTTGGCTGATTATGACAGTTCGATATTTTTTTTTCGCGGTTTAGTGCATTCGGGATTTTCGCAGTTCGCGGTATAGGGGTCGATGTTTTGGTATTCGCTCGTTGGGTTTTTCGCTTTGCTAATATAGACCCGCCTTGGCCAGTATCCAGAAGCCTCAGCATGCTGCTGACATCGTTTGTTCACACTGTGATGCAAGGCTGAGTTTAACCATAGTAATTACTTTCAGTTCTTGTTTCCCTTTCAGTCTTCCCTGGATCCACTACCTCTCAGGATGCCTTTTCCGCCAGACACACATGTTACAAATAAACTCCATAACCTTTCCATTTCTTTACATTAAAGCCCAGCTGCTGACTATCAAACATAGCAAAATTTGCCAAGTCACAATGAAGGCTTAATCATACTGTTCCTGGTCACAACAAAAATCGCTCTGTGAGCAAACATAATATCGCTCTTATCCACTCTTCTACCTAGAACAGACATACTACTACTAAACAGGACTGGTTCTAGTACTGACCCCTTTGTTACTCCAGTAACCAAATCACCTATAGCTAATTTTTACACTGATGAGTGGATAACCCTGACAAAGGACTCCTACATAGAGGATACTATGCACCACAGTTAGTGCCTGAGGCAGTTGGTCTACACAACCCCCCACTAGCCACCACCTACAGTCTGTCCTCCTGCTCACAACTCAGTTCAGTTTTGGGTGTACTCTGTTGGCATGTCTCTCAAGTTCAAGTACGAAGACTGTGTTTGAGCCCAGTACTTTCCATGCTTGAGGTGGAAACACCCAGCCTGTTTATGGGAGGTGGGAAGAACCCCATACAGACGCAGGGGAGATCATGCAAACTTCCACAAAGAAAGTAAATGGGAGGCCAAGATCGACCTCTTTACCTTGTGTCTCACATTGCTCCAGACGGACCTTCAGTCACACCCCTACCTAACAATATTCTTTCAAAGCAGTATAGAGTGCAGCTGTTTCTGAACCTAGTGGCCTGATGCTCTGTCCATGTGAATAGTCAAAGTATTGCTCTATTACTAAACTGCCAAATAAACTACAAAAGAAGAAGCTACAGCAAAGATTGCTAAAAATGTTTTTTTTTCTATCCTAAACTTTGTGAAATTTCAAATTCACTATATCAAGATATTTGCTATGTATTGCAGCTATGAAACTATGAATTTTGTGTTATTTTTTTAAATCTAGGATTATAATTTTGCACTATACTTTGTTTTTCAACAGGTCATATCTGAAAAAGGTCCAGTTTGGATCAGTTCTCCTTTCTGACAAATTAATTATTACAAAAAAAAATGAATGCAATAAATGAGCCTTACCTGTATTAAAGAAATGCTGATCTAAATTAATCTAAATGGAATAGAATATCAAACTCGCAGGAAATAAACTGCAGTAAAAGGTGAACTCTGAGATCAAATGTTCTCTATAGAAATATAATACAGAAAATAATTGAATCAAATGTTCTCTATAGAAATATAATACAGAAAAGAATCCAAAGTACAAGAAATACAACCTGCACTTTATCCACAAACTATTTTTTATTTCTTAAAATAAAACAACAAAGGCCAGGTCAACAAGTTTATTATCACCTGGCTTTTGTTGTTTTATATGATTTGTTTTTTTATCTGTCTGTGGTGGAATATATTTTATTTCTTCCCTCTTGAAGTTAGTCTTCCTTTTTTATAAAGGAGTGTTTCACTAAATACATAAATAGATTTTCTCTCTTCTTTTCATACTTCAACTGTTTCTTGAACACTTAATTTCCTCCATATGATATTTTGCAACTACAGATCATCTACAAAAGCTTGACAAGATTGTATAACACACCGAGTTTCACCTGAAAAGTCTGACCACTGTCACATCGTGTGTCAGTCATTAATGTGCGATTTTGATAGCACTCTTTGCCCACCCACTATTTTCTAAAATGCAGGTTAAGATTATATCAAAAATATAAACACAATGCACCAAGGTAACACACAATAACGTTTAATGAAAACAAAAAGTAAAAGACAGAGGTGAGCGCTTTCGCAACAATAGTTGCTTCATCAGACAAAGATCAAGTGAACAGCATTGCTTAAATAGGTAAAAAAACAATTATCTCATCAATTAATGATGTCATACACCAAAAGTTATTTAAAGAGACAGTTACAACATGAGCATAGTAATGGTATGAATAAGATATAAAATGCTGAATAAATACTGCATAAAATACATTTGCATATGCATAAAATGTAATATAATAAAGGTAACAATAAAAATAAAAATGAACAATAAAAACTGTCAATGTTTAAGGCGTCTAGCTTTCAAGAATGGAATCAAAGAGGTGGTACCATTGAGGCCTGGGTATCTTTCTGCATTAAGTTTCAGTATCCATTTCTGTTCATGGCTCTCTGTAACATTTTCTATATCTCCACCTCTCAGATTTCTATATATGTGTTGCAAGACAAAGAATTTGAAGGAATGAGAAGAGTCTGTGCACATAAAATGATTAGAAAGTGCATTTGTTTGCTTATTATTCCTAATGTCACGGATATGTTCTAAAATTCTGTTTTTAAAAAGCCTATTAGTTTTGCCAACGTAGGAGGCAGGACATTGCTGGCAAAAACAAAAGTAAATGACGTCAGTAGTCTTGCAATCTGAATAAGTGTTGGAATGTAGTTTAAATAAGTGTTGGAATGTAGTTTAAAATGTCTGGTTGAATGAATATATATGTTTTTACTGTAGATATATGGGCATGCACTACATGATATACATGGAAAAGTGCCGTGATGGGTGGAAATGCATGTAGTGTTGCGTGGTTCACTGTTGCAAAGATACTGTTTAAGTGACTTATTGTTCCTAAAGCTAAAGCGTGGAGTATTGGCAATTGTGGCATTAAGGTTAGGGACCTCTTGTAACAGATGCCAATGTCTCCTAATAACATCAGTGTATTGGTTAATGTTACTGGCAAATTGGAACACAACTTTAAAATCATTACTAGTCGGAACGACATTGTTATCAGCAGAATCATTCCCAGTAGATTGAAAGTATGGTCTGCATCTGGTATGTCTCATTTGCCAAGCATTGGAAATAGTCTTATCAATGTCAGTATCATGGTAACCCCTTTCCAGAAAATCAGATTTTAAACTGTTAAGTGCAATCTCTGCATCCTCATGTTTATCATGTAGTCTTAAGGTCATAAAGACTTGGCCTTTAAGTACATTCTTAGGTATATGTCTAGGGTGCATGCTACATTTATGTAAAAGTGTATTCTTTCTGGTTGGTTTAAAATAAATAGTACTATTTAACTGATTTAAACTAGACCTAGTAATGTGTACATCAAGAAAGTTGATGTCAGTGGCAGAGATCTGGTGAAAAAATCTTGGTGGTGTGTAGGTATTGTAAAAATGAGGTAAAGTCCGAACCATTACCTTTCCATAACATGAAGACATCGTCTACAAAACGTACATACCATAGTACGTGTCCTAAGAAAGGATTCTTGTCAGATAGAATGTTAACTTCTAGCCATGGGGACTCCCTGTGCCAACAGCTACGCCAACCTTGCCTTGGTTTGCTGGGAAGAAGTTAACATTCTATCTGACAAGAATCCTTTCTTAGGACACGTACTATGGTATGTACGTTTTGTAGACGATGTCTTCATGTTATGGAAAGGTAATGGTTCGGACTTTACCTCATTTTTACAATACCTACACACCACCACTGATTTTTTGAGATTTTCTCACCAGATCTCTGCCACTGACATCAACTTTCTTGATGTACATTACTAGGTCTAGTTTAAATCAGTTAAATAGTACTATTTATTTTAAACCGACCAGAAAGAATACACTTTTACATAAATCCAGCATGCACCCTAGACATATACCTAAGAATGTACTTAAAGGCCAAGTCTTTAGGACCTTAAGACTACATGATAAAGATGAGGATGCAGAGATTGCACTTAACAGTTTAAAATCTGATTTTCTGGAAAGGGGTTACCATGATACTGACATTGATAAGACTATTTCCAATCCTTGGCAAATGAGACATACCAGATGTAGACCATACTTTAAATCTACTAGGAATGATTCTGCTGATAACAATGTCGTTCCGACTAGTAATGATTTTAGAGTTGTGTTCCAATTGGTAACATTAACCAATACACTGATGTTATTAGGAGACATTGGCATCTGTTACAAGAGGTCCCTAACCTTAATGCCACAATTGCCAATACTCCACGCTTTAGCTTTAGGAACAATAGGTCACTTAAACAGTATCTTTGCAACAGTGAACCACGCAACACTACATGCATTTCCACCTGTCACGGCACTTTTCCATGTAGATCATTTAGTGCATGCCCATATATCTACAGTAAAAACATATATATTCATGCAACCAGACATTTTAAACTACATTCCAACACTTATTCAGATTGCAAGACTACTGATGTCATTTACTTTTGTTTTTGCCAGCAATGTCCTGCCTTCTACGTTGGCAAAACTAATAGGCTTTTTAAAGACAGAATTTTAGAACATATCCGTGACATTAGGAATAATAAGCAAACAAATGCACTTGCTAATCATGTTATGTGCACAGACTCTTCTCATTCTTTCAAATTCTTTGTCTTGCAACACATATATAGAAATCTGAGAGGTGGAGATATAGAAAATGTTACCGAGAGCCATGAACAGAAATGGATACTGAAACTTAATGCAGAAAGATACCCAGGCCTCAATGGTACCACCTCTTTGATTCCATTCTTGAAAGCTAGACGCCTTAGACATTGACAGTTTTTATTGTTCATTTTTATTGTTACATTTATTATATTACATTTTATGCATATGCAAATAAATGTATTTTATGCAGTATTTATTCAGCATTTTAGATCTTATTCATACCATTACTATGCTCATGTTGTAACTGTCTCTTTAAATAACTTTTGGTGTATGACATTATTAATTGATGAGATAATTGTTTTTTTACCTATTTAAGCAATGCTATTCACTTGATCTTTGTCTGATGAAGCAACTATTGTTGTAAAGCTCACCTCTGTCTTTTACTTTTTGTTTTCATTAAACGTTATTGTGTGTTACCTTGGTGCATTGTGTTTATATTTTTACTTATTTTTTTACACCTTGGTTTTACCCGCAGCCGTTTCTTTTTTGTTTCTAAGATTATATCAAACCTGCCTGTCCCTTGTTGAGCAGAGTTATAAAGCCAGGACTGTAACCCAAACAACCTGCATTCTATAAACAGTATGGCCACTAGAATGGATGGGCTGGGCAGGAAAGAAGCAAGTGTCCATTGCTGGTCTGCCAATCCTGGGGGAGGAAGGCTGCTCTGACTCACTACTTGAGTGACAACTAGTGCTTTCACTATGTATCATCCATGCAGAATAGGCCTACTGAGCACTGTGTGTGTGTGTGTGTGTGTGTGTGTGTGTGTGTGTGTGTGTGTGTGAGTGCTGCCTGTAGAAATGCTTTTTTCCTGTTGTAACCAGCACTTCTGAAGCTCAGCAGAGCTGCAATGGAGTTAGGAGCTCTAGAGGAGTAGGAGCAGAATCTGCTGGGTCTGACAGTCAGCCCTTCTTCTTACTGCCCACCTCTTACTGATTTGGGGAAAAAGGCCCCCTAGCCAAGGGGTGAATGGACTGTAGAGCTGTTGCCAAGTTAGAGATGCCTGGCTTCCACCCAGGGATAGGAAAAAATGGATTAATGAATGAAGAAAGAGGAGTCACTGGGCAATACCCAAGGGATGGGTGGGAAATACTACCAAAACCTGAAAGATGAGAAAGTGTTAAGTACAAATTTATAAGGCTAATTTTATAAGTACATCTTAACATACCTGCATAAATGGGTATTTCTCAAGATGTTCCATCAAAATTGGCAAAAGAACTGTGGAAAAAACAGCAAAATATTAGTGGACTACTTCCATTATTTCACTCACTTTTTGCAAATTTAGTATTCTGCTTTTCTTACGATTATCTTCAGCCAACATAATGTGGTAGTAATAAAGTATGCTATAATATATATGTGTACAATTCCTGTTACACCAAAAACAACTCTGTCAACTAAATAGGCAAGTTAGCCTAACCTTGAGTTCTCAAACACTCCAAAATCCACCCTGAAGAAAGCTGCTCTCACAACACGAAGTTACTAATGTTCAGCACACACAGGTAGGCTGGTTTAAACTCAGCAAATCAGATGATGGCATATGAGAAATATACCAAAAATGCATGCTGAATCCGAAGGATGGATGAACAGAGCAGCTCTCTGCTAACCATTTCAGAAGCAAATTTCATCTAATTAATACTCTGTTTTCTAATAGACCTCTAAATAATCCATCTGCTTATAAAATGGATGACAGGAAACAAGCATCTGATTTGGCAAAACAATCACGTAGACAGTGAGGACAATCAATAACCTACTGTTGACAGACTAACTTAGTAAAGAATGCAAACAGCCATCCAAAAATGAATAAGGCATACCACACAGTAAAAAGCAAATACAAAATGCCACAAAACAAACTGCAGTGCTCAGAACTTATAAGCTCACTATAACACTGATTTCAAATTGCAAGATATTTTACTTATTTTAGTTTATTTTAATTTGTTAACTGGGGTACAAACCTGATAAAAAATAGACCATTATCAGACTCAGCCCAAAGATAGATTTTACAAGGAAGATAAAGGATACAACAACTATAATTATATGAAAACAACAAGAAAACTTTACATACACTCCAACAAAATAGCTTTAAGTGATGTACATTGCTTGCAATGTTTATAGATTTTACTACCCAGTATAATGAGTGAGAATCACTGTTCATAGTACTGAAAGAAAGACAGGCTGGTAACAAACCTGGTGAAATGGAAAGGAGGGCATACTGCGTTGTCCTGTCTTCAAAGCGTAAGAAAAGTTTTAAGTGTGGACAGGGAGAATGATAGAACAAGATGGAGACCTAGGGTTAAAACAGGCCAGTACAGTTGATCATCATCATCATGAAAGGGAGTGGTGTGATTTTAAAATAACCGTCAACAGTTAGGAAACATGTGAGAAGGTTCAGGTTTATTAGGTTATGGCACTGTTTTGGAAACATTTGCAGGAAGCTTCTTGGTGATCTATTAGAGATGTACCTTGCAGGATGCACAGTAGCAAATCCTGCCCTAACCATGCCTCCAGGCCGACAATTCTGTTGAATCTGCTGAATATTCATTTCTGTCTCGAAATGAATATTGATGAATGGGTTCTGTTGGCACAATGACAGCAAAGGAGTGGCTTTTTTGTTTTTATTTGTATGTTTTCTTAGCATTTTTTTACACATATTTCACATTTCAATCAGGCTGAGGTAATCTGTTCAGCACAGTATTTACATGTGTTGTAGGACCATCGCAAAATCCATGGTGTCCAAAACCTCTAAACAGTTTCTCAGTACAGACTGTTACATTTCACTGGCTGAATGTGTTTTAAAAAATTGGTAGCGATGTAAAGAAGGTTGTGGGGGTGCAGTGCAAGGGAAACAGACTAAATGTAATATTTACTTACTTGTTAACTGTGCATTGGACAGCCATAGTACCATGTGAATGAGCATGCCTGCCAGTCATAGGGATTTCCATGCCCATTTTCCCTGTCAGTCACTACAGACACACACACATTTGCGCAGAACTGAGCATGAGGTACTTCTGTAATAGAATGCCAGCTTCTTTAACTAGGAATTTCTTTAACTAGAATCTTAACTTTGGAAAGAACTGATATATTTGAGGTATGATGGATGTGATTTACATGTCTCCATGTTAATTCATGTACAACTATCTAACGACTGCAATATAAAATGAGCAGTTATGATTCTGGTCACACCATTTACACTTCTCAAAGTTCAATGCTATATACTAAAAAACATATCTACCTATAAGAGGCACATAAATTGTTGAAACAATATACTACTCAAAAGACTGTCTACTTTTTAACGTGCAATCAAGTTCCACACTGCATACCTCCTCATTTTGAAATGATTGCTGTGTGCAAGAAGGCAAAATAAAAGAAGCCATGCCAAACTGTTGTACAAGGTTGCTGTTTCAGGAAAAGGTGGAAGGAATACACTGCAAATGATAGCTGTAATCAACCTCAAGTACTAAGTCAAAGTTATAGTAATGTAAAATAAAGCTCAACAGCACCAGCATATCAAAGACCCTGGGGTCAACAACAACTCAGCCTTACTGGACACTGCATTATCTAGTATTACTAGTAGCAGCTGCAATAAACAGCGATAAAAAGTACAGTTGTGTACCTACCATAAATGTAGATGTTCGAGAGTATTCACTGTTGCAGTCATTACTCTTGGGTTAACCTGGTGGCAGGCTACCCACAGTCGGCCTGAATTCAAAAGTCCTGGTCTGGAGTCGGTTGCTGTCACCTCTTCCCTGACGTCAGTGCACCAGGGGTATAAAAGATGCAGCCGACGCCATTTTCTTTAGCTTTTCTTGCCCCAGATGTCAGGTGCCCCCAAAAGGGTAGGCTACATAGATTATGCCAATAAACATGCATGCACTAAAGTAAACATATCCTTCATCTACAAGCAAATACACCACATAGGTTGTATAGAATAGAGAAGTACAGATAAAACCCAGCAAATGAAAGGGGGACGGTGGGAGGGTAACCTGGACTGCAACAGTGAATACACTCAAACATCTACATTTATGGTAGGTACACAACTGTACTATATTCATCGTGTTTCACTGTTGCAGTCATTACTCTTGGGTTGAATCCCAAAGCTGAGGAAGGGTGGCTAGGCTAAACAGGATTAGGAGAGGCAATGAGGCCCTGCAGAACTGCAGTGGCAAAGCCTGCTCTGGATTTAGAGTAGAGAGGTAAGTGGTAGTGCTTTGTAAAAGTGTGCACTGAACTCCAAGTTGCAGCCTCTTAGATGTCTTTGGTTGGTACTCCTCTGAAGAAGGCTGCTGAAGTGGCTGCTGGTAGAGTGTGGCCTAATGCCCTTAGGCACTGATTTGCCATGCTGTGAGTAGCAGAAACGAATGCAATGACCTATCCATTTAGAAATAGTCTGTTTAGAGATAGCCTTTCCTTGTGATCCTGCAGCATATGCCACTAAAAGTTGCTCAGTCTTTTTGAAAGCATTAGTTCTGTCCAAGTAGAAGCGTAGCTGTCTGTGTATGTCCAAAGAATGCAGAAGTCTCTCACCCTTGTTCTGTGGGTTTGGATAAAAGGTAGGCAAGTGAATGGCTTGGTTGAGGGCCACACTGGACACCACTTTAGACATAAACGTAAGGCTTGTCCTCAGAGAAAACCCTGTCTGCATGAAAAATGATAAAAGGTTCCACCGCCATGAGTGCCTGTAACTCCGAGACTCGTCTTGCACAGGTTATTGCTAGGAGCAGAGCTGTTTTCCAGGATAAGAATTTTATATCAGCCGTTGAGGCTGGCTCAAAAGGAGGCAGTGTGAGCTTTTCCAAGACATAATTGAGGTCCCATGCAGGTATTCGTGCTCTCCTTGGAGGCCTGATGTTTTTGGCCCCTCTGAGGTACTGCCTTATTAAAGTATGAGAAAAGATTAGAGGTTCCGTATTGTAATGGGCTGAAATGGCACAGGCATGAATCTTAATTGATGAAAAGGAAAGGTCTTTGTCCAGCACCTCAGTTAGATATTGTAAAATCTGAGGAATATTTGGTACATACATGTCAATGCCCTGTTCCTGGTTCCAAGCACAGAATCTCTTCCACTTTTCTGCATAAGATTTTCTGGTACTGGGCATCCAAAATAACATCTATAACAGCTTTTGAAAGAGGAGTGTTCTGAATGGCTACAATATCCGCCATGCTGCCAAATTTAGGGTCCTGAGTTGGCTGTGCAGGATCTGATTGTTTTGTTGGGTCAGTAGGCGAGACGTTTGAGGCAATGTCCATGCTGGACCTTGCGACAAGCTCTTTAGGATTGGGTATCAGTGTTGGTGTGGCCATTCTGGGGCAATTAGTATCATTTTTGGCTTCTCTTGTCTGACCTTTAGGAGTACCTTGGGGAGGAGAGGCAATGGAGGAAAGGCATATACTGTTAGGTTTTTCCAGCTGAAGGATAGGGCATTAACTTTCCATGCTTGTTTGTGATAAGTCCTTGTGCAAAATCTCTGTAATTGGCAGTTGTGAGGGGAGGCAAATAGATCTATGTCTGGGCATCCCCATTCCCTTGTTATCATGCTGAAGACTTGTGGATCCAGTTTCCATTCATGGGGATCCATGAGGTTTCTGCTTAGTTCGTCTGCCAGAGTATTTACTTTTCCTGGCAGGAATTGTGCTTGCAGGTGAACTTGATAAGCCAATGCTGTGTCCCACAAGGTCATTGCTTGTCTGCAGAGGGGGTAGGAATGTGTGCCTCCCTGCTTGTTTATGTATCACATGACTGTAGTATTGTCCGTCTTTATCAGTAGTTGTCCTGGATGAATTAGATCCTTGAAAGCTGTCAGGGCATTCTGAACAGCCAACATCTCTTTTTGATTGATATGAAGATGCATCTGGCTTGTGGGCCATGTGCCCTGAATATATTTTCCTGCCATGTGGGCCCCCCAGGCATAATCTGATGCATCCATTGTTAGTGTCTGCCTGGCTGTGGGTAAAGTGAATGGCAGACCCTTGTTGTGGTGAAAGGCCTGTGCCCACCATCGAAACTCCTGTTGCAGGCAGGGAATGACGGTAATTAATGTTTCCAGGCTGTGGCAATGTTGAGTCCAAATACTTTTTAGATACCATTGTAGTTTCCTCATATGCAGTCTGGCATATGGAATTAGCAGAATGCAGGATGCCATGAAGCCCAAGGCCTGCAGTATTTTCCTTGCAGATAACTGGGTCACTGTTGCCAACCTTTTGAAGTAAGAAGTCAGTTGCCTTTGGTTGTCTGGTGTGAGATAAGCCATCTGGGCAGTTGTATTTAAGCTTGCACCCAGGAATATTATCTTTTGAGAAGGTACCAGTTTTGATTTATTTTCGTTTACTGTGTACCCTAGGCAAATTAGTAATCTTTTTACAAATGCCAGAAGCTTCAAAAGAATGTCTCTGTTCTCTGTTTGAATAAGGCAATCGTCCAAGTAAGGGTATATTTGAATTCCTCTTTGTCTGCAAAATGCAATTACTGATGCCAGGCATTTTGTGAAGACCCTGGGCGCAGTAGATAAGCCAAAGGGCAGTGCAGAGAATTGGTAGTGCATTGAGCCAGCTATGAATCTGAGGTATCTTCTGCAAGATTGTCTGATTGGGACATGCAGGTATGCCTCTTTTAGGTCCAAAGTTACTAGCCAAGCCTTCTTGCCCAGAATGGGCAGTAGCTGCTGCAGAGTCAACATCATGAATTTTGGAACATCCAGAAATGTGTTTAGTATAGACAGGTTCAGTACTGGTCTCCAGGCTTTGCCCTTTCTGGGCACCAAGAAAAGTCTTGAGCAAAATCCTTGCTCCTGCTCTTGTTGTGGTACTTGTTAAATGGCCCTCATGTCCATGAGGGATGTAATTTGCTTTTGTGCCTCTGCCCATTGATTGTGTGGCAGGTCTGGCATACCTTCTGACCTTGGCAGGGTGTGAAAGTGGAACCTGTAGCCCTGGGACACTATGTTCAAGACCCATTTGTCTTGGGTAATCATGTGCCAATTTGGTGAAAAAAGTGCTAGTTTTCCCCCTAAAGGGGCTGACAAAAGATAAGTGCTTGGATCTGGCAGAGGAAAGTCATTGGGACTGTTTCCTGTATGGCTGTGAGTTGTCTTCTCCACTTTTGGAGGTAGAAGCACCCCATTGTTTAGGCTTGTATGAGTCTTGGGGCTGAGATCTGCCTCTGGGACATCTGTATCTGCCTCTTTGTGGCCTGTCTGACACTGGAAAGGACCAATTCTTTGTAGGCCAGTTCCTGCTAAATCTGGGTGGCTGTACCTGTAGGAAATCCTTAACTGTCTGCATGGATTTCGCTTTATCCTCCATTTTCTTCAAAACCTCTTCTGCCTTAACACCAAACAAAGTATCATGCTGCAAAGGAGCATCCAATAATTTTGCTTTAACATGATCAGGCAGATTCTGTTCCTTTAACCAAGCATGCCTTCTAATGACAGAACCCGTAACAGCGGCCCTGCAAGAGGCATCCAGTGAATCAAAACCACATTGCAAAGTATGCTTTCCCACTTGTTCAGCTGCATGCAACAAATCCTGCATTTCCTTTTTATCAGAACATTCAGAATTTGACAACATTTTCTGCTTAAGGAGTGACATTAAGTATTGCTGATATTTAAGCATATGAACAGCCAAGGTAGCAGAAGTGTAAACTTTCTTCCCCCTATCTGTCCAATGCCCTAGAATCCCTATCAGAGGGGACAGGGTTTTTTGCAGTGGAAGCCTTGACCCCTTTGGGACCCTGAGATATAGTTTCTGGGTCAGCAGCAGGGTTTTTATATAAAAATTTATGAGAGTCTGGGACCCTGTAGTATCTGTCTGGCTTAGCAGGTGCAGGGGGTAAAGAGTCAGGAGACAGGCCGGACTCTGAAAATACATCATCTGCAATGTCTAGAGAACAGGTGGAATAGCAAGAGGTCTATGCTGAGGTAGTAAAAAAGTCTCTGAGCCTTTTCTTAGATTCTGAATAATCTTGGCTCTCCCAGTGGAAATGCTCCCTCATGGTATGCAGGGTTTCCCCAAAAGAATAATCCTCAGGAGGAGACGCTGAAGGAATGGATTCTTCAGTATCAGAATCCTCATAGGGAGGAAAAAGTACAGTTTTGTACCTACCATAAATGTAGATGTTCGAGGATCCACATTGCTGCAGTCCTAACTATTGGGTAGTCCGCTGTCCAGTCGGCCCGAATACCAAAGTATATGGCTGACGTCGGTCAGGGCGCATTAGACTGACGTCAGAACGTCAGGGTACTAATGCGCATGACCGACGTCATATCCTCAGTCTTTTCTTGCCCCAGATGTCAGAAGACCCTGAAAAGATAAGGCCCAAAATCCAAAAAAAAACACCAAACATACCTGCACCAAAAATATGTACAATATATACAAAATTAGCTGAACATAACCTCACCTACACAACCACCCCTAAACACAGAGGGGAAGGAGGGAGGGTAAATTGGACTGCAGCAATGTGGATCCTCGAGCATCTACATTTATGGTAGGTACAAAACTGTACTATGTTCTTCATTCCACATTGCTGCAGTCCTAACTATTGGGTAGAATCCCAAAGCAGAGGTAAGGGAGGCTGGCAAATCATAAGGAAGCAGGAACTGACAACATGCCTTGCAAAATAGCTGTGGCAAAACCAGCCCTAGACTTAGAGTAGAGAGGAAGGTGATAATGCTTAGAGAAAGTATGCACTGAACTCCAAGTAGCTGCCTCCAGAATATCCTTAGTTGCCACCCCCCTTAGAAATGCTGTTGAAGTGGCAGTAGCCCTAGTGGAATGAGGCCTAATCCCAGCTGGAATCTCCTTGCCATGATGGGAATAACAAAATGCAATGCAACACCCAATCCACCTAGAAATAGTTTGTTTTGACACAGGCTTGCCCTGCGAACTCAAAGCAAAAGAAACAAACAACTGCTGAGACTGCCTAAAATCCTTAGTCCTGCTCAAATAATAACGCAATTGCCTGTGTACATCTAAAGTGTGCAAAATCTTTTCCCCTTTATTTTGGGGATCTGCATAAAACGTAGGCAAATGAATAGTTTGGTTTAAAGCCACACTAGAAACCACTTTAGGCATAAAGGAAGGATTAGTAGGTAATGATACCCTATCCTTATGAAAAATCAAGAAAGGCTCCACTGCCATAAGGGCCTGCAACTCAGAAACCCTTCTTGCAGAAGTAATGGCCAACAAAAAAGCAGTCTTCCATGACAAGTATTTCAATTCAGTAGTAGCCGCAGGCTCAAAAGGTTGTAGAGTAAGTTTCTCCAACACAAAATTGAGATCCCAAGCAGGAGTAGGAGCTCTACGTGGGGGTCTTATATTCTTTGCCCCTCTAAGAAATTGCTTGAACAAAGGATGCGAAAACAATGGTGGGTCACAATCATAGTGAGCTGAAATTGCTGCAGCATGAATCTTAATGGAAGAGAAAGACAAACCTTTGTCCAATAATTCAGTAAGATATTGCAGGGCCACACTCAAATTTGGCTCAGAAATCTCCAAATTGTTTGCTGCACTCCAAAATAAAAATCTCTTCCATTTTTCTGCGTACACTTTCCTTGTACTAGGTCTCCTGGCTTCCATAATCACATTTAAAACTTGTTGAGGAAGCTGAAACCTGCTGTCTTTCAAAACAGAATATGCCAGGCTGTGAGATGGAGAGTGAAGCTTGACATTGAGCAGGTGACCGTCCCTCTGAGACAACAGGTGTGGAATCAAGGGTAAAGGCCATGGAGGCTTCCTTACCAGACTCCTCAGTAATGGGTACCAGTGCTGCCGAGGCCAATCTGGAGCTATTAAAATCATCCTTGGCTTGTCTTGTCTGACCTTTAGAAGCACCTTTGGAAGAAGAGGCAGAGGTGGAAACGCATACACATGAAGATTTTTCCAACTGAAAGAGAGAGCATCCACTTTCCAAGCTGTGTGATGAAAACTCTTTGTGCAAAACTTTGGCAGCTGGTGGTTTAGTGGAGAAGCGAACAGATCTATGTCTGGAGTTCCCCATGACACTGTCAATGTTTGAAATACATGAAGATCCAGGTTCCACTCGTGGGGATCCATGATTTGTCTGCTTAACACATCTGCTAAGGAGTTATGTGCTCCCGGCAGAAACCTTGCCTGAAGAGTTAGTTGCAAGCTGAGCGCAGTCTCCCATAAAATCATTGCTTGCCTGCACAATGGGTAAGAATGTGTTCCCCCTTGTTTGTTGATGTACCACATGACAGTTGTGTTGTCTGTTAGAATCAACACCTGCCCTGGAAGAAGTAATTCCTTGAAAGCCAGTAATGCAAACTGGACTGCTAACATCTCTTTCATGTTGATATGTAGATGCTGTAGTCTGGCAGGCCACTTGTCTTGTATCCACTTTCCATTTAGATGCGCTCCCCAAGCAATGTCTGAGGCATCTGTCGTTAGAATCTGACTCGCCTCTGGCCGGGTCACAGAGAGTCCCTTGTTTAGGTGACATTCCTGAGCCCACCACAAAAATTCCTTTTGAATGCAAGGTATTATTTGAATGACAGTGTCCAAATCCTGGCAGTGCTGTGTCCATAGATTTTTGAGATACCATTGTAGCTTCCTCATATGCAGTTTGGCATTGGGAAGCACCAGAATACAAGATGCCATGAACCCTAAGGCTTGAAGGACTGTCCTTGCAGTCAGCCCGGACTGAAGAGATAGTTGATGGAAGTAACTGGAAAGATTCTTTTGTTTGTCCGGGGTTAAATAGGCCATCTGGGCTGCTGTATTCAGTCTCACACCCAGAAAGCACATGTCTTGAGAGGGTACTAGACTGGACTTTATTTCGTTCACAGAATACCCTAGGCATCTTAGCACTGCTATGACATATTCCAGATGCTGTAGAAGGTCTTCCTTTTCTTGAGCCAGAATCAGGCAATCGTCCAAGTAAGGGTAGATTTGAATCTCTTTTAGCCTGAAGTAAGCTATCACTGGAGCCAGAACCTTTGTAAATACTCTGGGCGCAGTAGATAAGCCAAAGGGCAATGCAGAGAACTGATAATGAGAACTTCCAGCTCGAAAACGCAGATACTTCCTGCAACTTAATCTTATAGGCACATGAAGGTAAGCTTCCTTGAGATCTAAAGTTACCATCCAGTGATCTTTGCCCAGTAGAGGTAAAAGCTGTTGTAACGTCAACATTTTGAACTTGGGAATGTCCAGATAAGTGTTGAGGATAGATAAATCCAAAATCGGTCTCCACGTGTTCCCCTTCTTCGGTACTAGGAACAGGCGAGAATAAAATCCTAGGCCTCTTTCTGGCACAGGAACTGGCTGAATGGCCCCTATTTGGAGCAATAGAGAAATTTGCTTGTTGGCCTCTTGTCTTTGTAGAGGAGGAATGTCTGGCATGCCTTTGAAAGGAGGCAAGGTATGGAAATAAAACCTGTAACCGTGGTGAATGATATCCAGAACCCACCTGTCGTGGGTAATTAAATCCCAATTTTCTTTGAAAAGAGACAGCCTTCCTCCCAACGGTGCTGCCAGGCGAGAATGAACTGGCAGCTGAAAAGGCAGGTCATTGGGTTTGCTTACGAAAGGACTGACCCCTGCCCTCCCCGGAAGTCTGAGCAGAGGAACTCCCTGTCCTAGGCCTAAAAGAACCCTGAGCTCTGCCTCTACCACGTCTAGACCTACCCCTAGACTGGGAATCATAAGCAGGAAAAGTCCAACCCTTAGCAGGCCAATTTCTACTATACTTCGGAGGCTGCACCTGTAAAAAATCTTTAACAGTTTGCATAGATTTAGCCTTGTCCTCCATTTTCTTCAAAACTGCTTCCACAGGCGAACCAAACAACACATCAGACTGTAAAGGAGCATCCAAAATCCTTGTCTTAACATGCTCAGCTAAGTTCTGATCTCTCAACCAGGCGTGCCTACGAAGAACAGAACCAGTGGCAGCCACCCTGGAGGAGGCCTGCACAGCATCAAAACCACATTGCAAGGAATGTTTACCCACCTGTTCAGACACATGAACTAAATCCTGCAACTCTTTACAGTCAATACCTTCCGCCAGAGCATCCACCTTAGATTTCAACTGTGAAAGAAGATAATTCTGATATTTTAACATGTGAAACTGACAATTCAACGCCCTCATGGCTAAAGTGGAAGAAGTATACACTTTCTTTCCCCATCTATCCAAAGCCCTTGCCTCTTTATCAGGAGGGACAGGATTTTTAACAACTGAGGCCTTTACACCTTTAGGCCCCTGAGAGACAGTTTCCGGGTCTGCCCTAGGACTCTTAAAAAGATACTTATGAGCTTCAGGCACCCTATAATACCTATCCGGTTTAACTGGGGCCGGAGGCAAAGAATCAGGATTCAGGGAAGCCTCTGCAAAAACATCTTCCACCACATTCAAAACAGGAGGTATAGCTAAAGGCCTGTGCTGGGGTAAAAACAAAAACTCCCTAAGCCTTTTCCTGGAATCAGAGAAATCTTGGCCTTCCCATTT
Organism: Protopterus annectens; assembly: GCF_019279795.1. NCBI lineage: Eukaryota > Metazoa > Chordata > Ceratodontiformes > Protopteridae > Protopterus > Protopterus annectens. The sequence continues at coordinate 807,765,228 of NC_056748.1, read as the reverse complement.
AAAATGCTCCCTCATGGAATGCAAAGTCTCTGAAAATGAAAAATCCTCAGGAGGAGAAGCCGAAGGAGTAGAATCATCCACATCCGAATCAGAATAAGTAGGGAACTCCCGCAAGTCTTCAGCCGAAGACTCAGAAGCCTCCGAGCATTGCTCAAAACTCTCAAACTCAGGTTCCACCCTAGGCCTCTTATCAGGAGGGGGCATAGAACCCCTTATCATAGTAATCAAATCTTCTGCCATTTTAAGCATATGTTTCTTAGGCAAAGACCCTGAAGCACTAGGAGAAACCCCGACTGAAGCAAAACTTGGCCTGCCCCTTAAGGAAGCCTTGGGAACAGAAGGGGAGGCCCTAACCACCTTAGGAAGTGAGGGAAGAACAGCCACCTGAGAAGCCCCCTCAGCCTGGCCTACTTCCTGAGAGGAAACATCCTGTAACAGTAAAGTCTCTCCCTGAGACTCCAAAGAAACACCTGGCAAAACCTCCGGCTCCACTGAGCCCTCTAAAGAACCGACGTCTGGAACTGTCGGTTCTTCCCCTCTAGGCTTTGCTGTTTTGTCCTTGCGTTTTTTAGCCGAAGCCGGCGTCGGAGCATCCGACGGCATTTTATAGTTACAACGCTTCCCAAACACTAACCTGGCACAGTCTAACCTTCTCTTAATAGTGCGTTTGTTAAATCTAGCACAAGAGCGGCATCCAACAACGTCGTGCTCAGGCCCTAAACAAGGTATACACAAAGTATGGTAATCCCTATGAGGTATCTGTTTCCCACAAGAAATACAGTTATTTACTTTTTCTGACATCCGGTTAAATACTGAGGCAAGAAAAAAACAAAATAATCCCCAACGGGGTACTTAGCCAACTTTGATTCGGTCTGAAACTCTGACTTCAGAAACTTTCAGAACGCCAACCTGCACTCGCAAAATTGCTTCTGCATCGGACCATGCGGCAAAAAAGACTGAGGATATGACGTCGGTCATGCGCATTAGTACCCTGACGTTCTGACGTCAGTCTAATGCGCCCTGACCGACGTCAGCCATATACTTTGGTATTCGGGCCGACTGGACAGCGGACTACCCAATAGTTAGGACTGCAGCAATGTGGAATGAAGAACATCAGTATCCCTGTTCAGAAGAGGAATCAGAGGAAATTGAAACCTGATCAGAAGAATCATATTCTGTCTCTTGCGTAGGCCTCTTATCAGGAGGGGGATGGGAACCCCTGATCAAAGTAATTGGGTCTTCGGCCATTTTAAGCATCTGTTTTTTAGGCATGAAAGTCTGAGTAGGAGAATGCTGTACTTGTTTTTTTGTCTTTAGAACTGTTTTAGTCTTTGCCTTTGAAGCTGAAGTTGGCTTAACATATAACTGTGTAGGTCTGAAGACACCCTCTGAAGTCGATGCCTGCTCAGCGCTCTGGACCCATCTGAGGGAATGGTTTCTGAGAGTCCAATACCTTGAGTATGCAGAGGCCCAGTCGGCTCCACGTGGGAGTCGGAAGTGGCCTTGTGGCTCTGAGGTAGCGGGCGCCAGGGACTGCGAAAGCGCCTCACTGAGAACCAGTGAACCGGCGAGTGGCCTAGCGGAGGCCTCGTCATCGGTTTTGGACCTCAGATGCCTATCCTTTTCCTTCTCCTTGCGTTTTTTGTAAACTCCGGTCATTGGCTGTTCCGACGGCATTGTATAGTTAAATCTGCGGCCAAAGTAATGAAATGCAAAATCGAACTGACGCTTAATAGTGCGTTGGTTAAATCTAGCGCAAAACCGACAGCTAGGAACGTCGTGATCAGGGCCTAGGCAAGGAATACAGTAAGAATGAAAATCATTATGAGGTATTGCTTCCCACAAGAAATACAATTGTTAACTTTTTCTGACATCGGTCTGGAGCAAGAAAAAAGTTTCCCCAACGGGGTACTTAGCTTTAATGAAGACTTTGGTTCTGAAATTCGGATTTGAAAATCTCAGGAGTCGACCGACCGGCACTTGCGAACTGCTTTTGCTTTGGGCACCACGCGGCAAGAAAAACTGAAGAAAATGGCGTCGGCTGCATCTTTTATACCCCTGGTGCACTGACGTCAGGGAAGAGGCAACAGCAACCGACGTCGGACCAGGACTTTGGAATTCAGGCCGACTGTGG